>NW_028270156.1:54469734-54759734 GCF_037043375.1 Chiloscyllium plagiosum
GGAAATGGGAGGGATGGGGGGGAAATGGGAGGGATGGGGGGGAAATGGGAGGGATGGGGGGGGAAATGGGAGGGATGGGGGGGGAAATGGGAGGGATGGGGGGGGAAATGGGAGGGATGGGGGGGAAATGGGAGGGATGGGGGGGAAATGGGAGGGATGGGGGGGGAATGGGAGGGATGGGGGGGGAAATGGGAGGGAGGGGAGGAGTGGGGGAGAAAATGGGAGGAGGGGAGGAGTAGGGGGAAAAATGGGAGGAGGGGAGGTGGGGGGCAAATGGGAGGAGTGGGGAGGGAAATGAGAGGAGGGAAATGAGAGGAGGGGAGGAGGGAAATGAGAGTGGGGGAGGAGTGGGAGAGAAATGGGAGGGAGGGGGGAGGGGGAGGAGTGGGAGAGAAATGGGAGGGAGGGGGGGAGGGGGAGGAGTGGGAGAGAATGGGAGGGTGGGAGAGAATGGGAGGGTGGGAGAGAAATGGGAGGGAGGGGGAGAAATGGGAGGGAGGGGGGAGGGGGAGAAATGGGAGGGAAGGGGGAGAAATGGGAGGGAGGGGGGAGGGGGAGAGAAGGGGAAATGGGAGGGAGGGGGAGGAGTGAGGGAGAAATGGAGGGGGGGAGGAGTGAGGGAGAAATGGGAGGGGGGGAGGGAAATGAGAGGAGGGGAGGAGGGAAATGAGTGGGGGAGTGGGGAGAAATGGGAGGGGGGGAGACACGGGGGGGGAGACATGGGAGGGAGAGGGGGAGGAGAGGGGGAGGAGAGGGGGGAGGGAAATGAGAGTGGGGGGAAGAGTGGAGGGAGGGGAGTGGGGGAGGGGGAGTGGGGGAGGGAGGGGAGGGGGAGTGGGGGAGGGAGGGGAGGGGGAGTGGGGGAGAAATGGGAGGGGCAGTGGGGGAGAAATGGGAGGAAAGGAGGGGGAATGGGGGAATGGGAGGGGGAGTGGGGGAATGGGAGGGGGAGGGGAGTGGGGGGGAATGGGAGGGGGAGTGGGGGAATGGGAGGGGGAGGGGAGTGGGGGGGAATGGGAGGGGGAGGGGAGTGGGGGGGAATGGGAGAGGGAGTGGGGGAATGGGAGGGGGAGGAGAGGGGGAGTGGGGGGGGAGAATGGGAGAGGGGGGAGTGGGGGAATGGGTGGGGGAATGGGAGGGGGAGGGGAGTGGGGGAATGGGAGGGGGAGGGGAGTGGGAGAGGGGGAATGGGAGAGAGGGGAGGGAGGGAATGGGAGGGGAGGGGAGGGAATAGGAGGGGAGTGAGGGAATGGGAGATATAGAGGTGAGTGAGGGAATGGGAGGGAGGAGAGTGGGAGGGAGGGGAGTGGGGGAATGGGAGGAAGGAGAGTGGGGGAATGGGAGGGGGGAGGGAGTGGGGAAATGGGAGGGGGGAATGGGGCAATAGAGGGAGTGCGGCAATGGAGGGAGCGGGAGGAGGAGTGGGAGTGAATGGGAGGACGAGTGGGAGTCAACGGGAGGAGGAGGAGTGGAGATGGTGGTTTGGGTAGTGGTGGTGGGGAGTGGGGGGAATGAAAGGAGGTGGATGTGGAATGGGAAGAAGCGGTATGGGAGGAGGAGGACAGGAGAGAAGTGTGAGGGATGGAGGAAGAGGGGAGGGAATGGAAAGAAGTGGAGAGGAGAAGAGTTGAGGCTGGTAAGGAGAAGAGAACAGAACAGAGGGAGAGGGATGGAATGAGAGAGGAAAGTTTGGAAAAGAGAGGCAGGGGAGAGGGTGGATAGAGGAATGTGTGGAGTGGGAGTGAAGGTGATAGAAATTCAGGAGGTAGAGAGTGAAGAATTGTGAAATGCAAAATCTATGGAGCAAATACCTACTGAAGCTGGATTGAATTAGAATTTTGTCAACTTAAGTCATCTTGAAGCCAAATTTGAAGTTTTATTTTTATCATTGAAGATGTTTTATTCTGCATCTAACCACTTATATTTGTAACCTGGCAGTACTGTATCTAACCATTCTGTATGCAATCTTGTAAAGCAGCAAAGAGGATATTTATTCAACAGCTAAAAACTTAGTATTCTAAAGTTGATATTCAAAATGGAAACTTCATGTTCACAATCCTCACCTAAGGCATATTAAAATGATTGCAGAATATTTTACTACATTTACAGTTTTTACCAGGAATCTAACACTCAAAAGATCCTTATTGAAATCAGTAGGGATACTTTCACTACGGGCGGGGGGTGGCTGGTGAGTGACAATTAATAGTTAACACTATTCTCAATATCACTGACTGTTGATCAGATTACCTGGTAAGAGCTGAAACAGCAATTATGGCCAAAATCCCCTCCAATCCATAGGTTACCAGGAGAAGTGCATTTATTATTACATCTGCTTTCAGCACATAGGTCTGCCACAACAAGTAGTACAGAGAAAGCATCACATTTCCAATCGTCAGGACCAGGCTAGTAACAATCGGAACCTCTTCTTCAGTCAGGTTACCTTTAAAACCTGGGGAAATGACAGAGATTTAAACAAGCTTTAACACTAAACAATAAAATAAAGCACTGCAGATGCTGGAAATCTGAAACAAAAAAAAAATTGGTAGGAAAACTCAGCAGGTCTGGCAGCATCTGTGGAGAGAAACAGAGTTAAGATTTCTTCAGTACAGCTTTAACACCTCAACTGTGGAGACCTTTCAAGGTCACATACAAAATCAACTCTATCAGAAACAATTCCTGAAGCAATCACATGGCCGAATGGTTTCAGGTTCGAATTATGCCTGTGCTAACTGACCTCATTTCAAATTTGGAGCATGATTTATCTCAGCATTGATGAACTAGGGAAGGGAAAAGTTCCTGATCCTAATGAAACAGGTGGATTTGTAAATATTGACTTTTCAAAAGTCAAGCACAGATGCAATTGTTCGATTATATATTTTCAAAAAACATAGGCTATGCAAGGTGCTACCCCAGTTTATCACACTATTTTTACTCTACAGTACTATGATACTGGCAAAATGTAAAATCAATATGTAAAAAACCCATGTATTTTTATTTTTGTACTTATTAAAATCATGGTCTAATTTGAGAAAGAACTGTTTTGAAAACCAGAGATTTACAAAGTGGCTACATGTTTTGAAAGCCACTAATTTAATATCTATTTTGACCTCAGTGTGTGTAATTGCAAGTTCCAGCAATGAGCTGGAGTCCAAGGTTGTTTACAACTAAAGCTTCTAGTTGCTGTGGAATAGTGGACACTTATTCATGATAAAGGTCCTCTACCTACCAATAAGTAGCTGAACAACTTGGGCTGTGAATAAGATAGAGGTAGGCAAAAGCCAAAATCTCTCTGTTGCAATGAGTCACATTAAACCTGAAGAAAACAAGCTTATCATTCCTTCATCAGCTGTTGCAAGTCGTGCCTTTGAATTAGGTAAGTTGGAAACCCTTTAGAAGAGAAGCAGCCTCCCTAGGTGTCTCTCACAACCAGAAAAATGTTGAGGAGAAAAATGTTCAGATCAGCAAGAACCAACCCAACAGATTTTGCATACAAAACTACGAAACTGTTTTTCCACTTTTCCTTTGGCTCATATCTTTTATCCCTTAATGTCTGTGTCTGTGCGTGTGTGTGCGCAAGGGAGAGTTTATAATGGATTTAGAATTTTAATTTGTACAGTTTACATGTAGCTAGAATATAATTTGCTGTAATAAAGTGATTTTTTTTTAAGTACAGAAACCTTGTCTATGTTTTCTATCAATCAGTCTGAAAATCAGGAAGTTTGGGGATTTTGCACATTTAATTTTTGTGTTGATTCCGGAAATAGCAGGAATTGATTTCTAGTGCACTACCCCAGAGAGGCAGAAGAGTCATTACAGCTTGTTTGACACTTTCGTTGTTGGAATTCTAAGTCTACTATTTCCATAATCTTTATTTTAACCATTTTATTGCTTAGCAAGAGTTAGGGAAAGATGTGACTTTGCAGGTCAGGACTGATCAATGGTTCCTTAAAATTATACATCTTCCTTATATATTGCATCATGATCAAATAGAAAAGGTTGCATGCTTCTATGACCCTAAATGAAGTGGAAAGCTCCCAGAAGGACTAATATGCAAGTAATTTTCCAGCCAAGCTCAGCTACTGATCAATCTGTTTCAGCTTTAAATATACACAAGGACCCATGGCAAGGAATTCCAAAGACTCCCATTCCTCTAAGAGAAGAAATTCCTCCTCATCTCAGTCTTAAGATTGACACCTGTTTATTCTGAGACTATGCCCTCTGGTCCTAGACTCTCCCATGAAGGGAAACATCCTCTCAGCATTTACCCTGTCAAGCCCCTTTAGAATTCTATATTTCAATGAGATCATCTCTCATTCTTTTAAACTCCAATGAGTAGAGTCCCAACTTAGTTAGGCTCAAGACATTTCCTACCATATCAAGGATCATCTTAGTGATCCTTCTTTGAACTACCTCCAGTGAAATGACATACTTCCTTTCAGAGTTAAACTGAAACCTGTTATTGAAAACTTTCCTCTGGAACCAGAAACAGCAGAGATATTATGCAGAACATCAACAGTTTTTCTGGATGTTGTTCAAATAATCAAAACCATTCATATCATTTTGAATGAATATTTATTATAATGAAGCTGCAACCCTTAAAATTCTGTTGAATCAATATGTAGGCTCTGCCACACTCACTAGCCATTTTCATGGTTGCAGAGGTACCATAGGCAGCCTCTTCTCTACTGTTGTGTAAGGAATATGTTTAATTTATTTATTTCTCCTTGTACTGTGAATTTGCTGTGTTCGTGAGCAAAGCAATAACAGATAGTTTGTGTTCTAATGGGAAATCATAGGTATTCAGTAGGTGGTAAATAAAATCACTTAAATAAATTGTATGAAACTCGATATTTATAAAAGACAAAAGGTAAAAAGTTACGACAATTCAGAATGATCAATAAGATTAGAAGTGAGTCTGTCTCTGGAATGTACAGCTTATACAATAGACAAGAAAACGTAAAGATGGAAAGAACTGCAGATGCTGTAAATCAGAGTCAAAAACAGAAATTGCTGGGAAAGCTCAGCAGATCTGTGAAGAGAAATCAGAGTTAATGTTTCTGGTCCAGTGACGATGCTATCAATGGTGTTACCAAGAACAATTTAGATTTGAAATTATTGGTATGTCCTATCCTTTATTAATTGCAAATCTCAGGATAAATTCAGGATTTCTCCAACCATATTTGGTAAAAGTAATTGATTTCCATTGTTCATAACACCATCAATATGATTATTCACTGTGTATCATTGGTCTATTGATGTAACAATCATTACTCACTATGTGACGGGAAATTGAAACACTTAATTATGGGATTTTTCTTTTCTTCATAACTGTTTTATTTACTATTTTTCCAGTGGACTCAACGTTTGATAATTTAATGTCTCAGAAATCATACTACATGATGCACAAGCATGGACCTCCATGTTTACCAGAGCTCCATCCAAAAGTACATTGATCATTATGCCCTGTAAACATTCACTGAATATCCTTGTGCTTATTCTGTAGATGTTGAGCAACATAAATATAGTGAATATAGTTTCTGTTAACCTTCTTGTGACATGCCTTTGTGAGGTAACTCTTTTTGGAGTTGTAGTACTCTATCTTTACATATCAACAATTGTGTTCAATGTTGTCCTAAGTACCACTTCATTAGTCTTTACTACTATTGCCTGCTGTCATTGGAACATTCTGTTTACTCAACTGTAGCTTATTCACTTAAGTCACATTTTGCCATGTCCACGGACAATGCTATTTCGCAAGCAATGCTAAAAGTTAGTTTTAACAAATGCATTTTATTTTGTTATACCACAAACAAATCTGCCTCACAATGCTCTCTTGAAACTCTAAAATTACAATGAATGGACTGTTTTTAGACTATGATAAACTCTCCAATGTCTTCATTTGACAACTGAATCCTGGTTCTGATACAATAGCCTCTGAAACCAATAATTTGGGATTGTTGTGCTATTCAAGTTGACTAAATATGTTCGTCATGTAGCATATCCTTTGGCATTGTAGGCATGGATAAATTCTTCAGCATTTTTCTCCTTTATAGGTGTTTGAGAATATTATTAGCAGTGAAAACAAAATCTCTAAACTCGCTTCGTATGGACTCTCAATCACAGCTATATTCTCCTCGTCACCCAATAAAAGCTGTTGATGCAGCCACCTAGAGTATTCAATGGTGATCATAGAGTCATAGAATTCAATAGTGATCACAGCATGGAATCAGACCCTTCGATCCAACTTGTCCATAATGACCAGATATCCTAAACTAATACAGAGCTGGAATTTTTCCCTTTCTTAGATTACTTGTGCTAAGGCAAGTTGTAGCATAAATAATGCCCTCATTAAAATCAATCAAGTTAGCAGAAATTATAAATCCATGTGCCAAGAAACCTTGATATACCAATGCAGTCCATTTGCTGATATTATGCAATCAATTGTACAATGGCTTCTCAAAATATTAAAAGTATACTTCTTGTTGTGCTTTTTCTCAAGCTAAGTATAATTTTAATAACATCCTCATGAAACCCTCACTGTATCACAGAATGTAACCTGAGGATATAAAAGCCTCAGAACGTTTTATCTTGAAATCACTTGAACATGACACACTGCTGGAAGCATGCTGCTCAGATGTCATCCAATAGTTTAAACAGCCCAAACACGAAGTACCTGAGAAATGCAATGTTTGTACATAATAGTTAGCTGTAATAAAGCTGTGTTGGATTCTTCAATTACATGATATCCACACCCAGATTTTCATTACAAGGAATAACATAAGCATTTCTTCAAATGGTAAAACACCCTGCTCAAGGCAAACTTGCATGTCTTGAGAATTCAACTACCAATTATTTTTAGAAAGACACTCCTTTTTCGATGATTAGGAAAATAATGAAGCATTTAACTATCAGTTTATAAAACTAGCTACCTGAAATAAAGTTTATTTCCTGAAAAAAAATCGAATTTATCAAAGTTAATAAAAATATAAAGATGATTAAAGCCACTGATCTACAGTTTCCACTGAAAACTGGATAAACATATGGAACTTAATCCTCAAAACACTGAGCAATACAAAGACACATACAGACTAAACCAGTTACTGGAGTTCTGACAAATCTATCACATGGTATGATATCTTTTTTTATATGCAATGAACAATGCAATAGTAAATCTGCTAATATTCATATTAACTATTAAATTTTGTGCATATCTATCAAAACTCAAAGCTAGAATTACCCTGATACACAATGCAAACATATTTGAAACTTGATTGGCTCAAAGGTGATCCACAGCAATTTCCTCTTTAAAAAGAAAAAAAACTATAAAATAATTCAATCCAGTTGTTCTTCAATTATATAACTTACATTCTCCTGCAGGGATGCAAACAATCTTGGGAAACTTCAACCATAACAATTAGTTCCAAACTGACCTCAGAATTTCTAAGCACGCAACTTATAAATCAAGTGAGGTTAAACTGTGACTGTTAGAAATGCAGATTCAAGGTCCAATCAAAACAGCTACAAAGTTGATTGAGAACAGGTAATGCTCATTGGACTTTGTAATTTAGTTCATGCTTTTGAGGGCCCTTGTGACAGTGGTAGTGTCCCTACCCCTGGACCAGATGGTCTGGTTTCAAGTCCCATCATGAAGTGGGTCATGACAGGTTGATTTAAAATATGTATAATTTGAGTATTATTGTGGTGAGTTATAAATGTTTGAACAAGATTATTAAAACACAACTGGGTTCTTCTTACCTCCCTTATTTTCCCTTTTTGATTTCTTATTGTTGCACTGTTGTGATGGGCAGTGTGAGAAAAAAGAAAGCTGGGTTCTTTCCCCACGGAGGGCTGTCTTTAGGATTGGGAAAAGAGATATGTGCAAACTTGTGTTTGAGCTAAACTATAGTTTTGCATAAATCCAGGTAAATCTCTCAAGGTATTTTGCTGCTTAATTCAACATTTGGATAATTGATCTATCAAACAAAATAAAGCTCCAATAAAAATTGTTACCATGCTTTAATTCCAGGCTACCCGTCGTAACACCACAGAGGATCAAAAAGGTTATAACTTAACACAACATCTTACCAAAGTATAGCCTTATCACTTCCAGAATTAACATGAGAATCAGAAGACTCAGATCAACAGCCAGGTAACCATCTGGAAAACTGAATACCTGACCTGAAACATGAAAAGAAGATAATTGCTGGACTTCGTATTTTAAATGTCATGATTATAAATAGTTGTAAGAAATACTTAAACGTGTAAACCTTACTTTTGTAGATAATCATTAGCAATGTGGCGAGAAAATAAAAAGAATAATAAAACACATTGAAGTAGAAAACCACCTGGAGAGGGATGGAGGAAAGCTGTTGCAATCTAGTTAAGGACTACAGTTGCAACAAAAACTATGAATATTATGATATTTGATCCTCTAAGATTGTCTGTATCCCAGGTTCTCATCTATTTTCTGATTTTCATCTGGAAATTATAAAGAGATAAATTGGATTACTAAGGTCTAAATTTTAAATCAGAAGACAATTTTCCCAAATAATTCCAGACTTATGACTGAAGAAAAATTATAATCCAGTGAATGTTCCTGGGAAAAATTCTGTTGCATATTGTCTGAATTGAAATCAGAAACCTAAGTGCAGAAAATGCTTTACAACTTGACAAGACATAAAAGGTCTCAGTTAATGCACAGTTTAACAATTGATTTGTTTGGATTTCTGTTGAATTTTCATCACCAAACAGCAAAATTCAGAAGTCAAGTAAAGGCATGATTCCATCCTAAACTCTGCTTCCATCCTACTGTCAGTCCATGTTGTGAATTCACTGGATTGTCAAAATTTCTGGGTAGTCAGTGGCTCTTCTATCCAATAGCATTGTTGTGAGCATCTTCACAATAGGAAATGCCAACTACCACCTTCTCAATGTCAACTAAAGAGGAGACAATAAATACTGGCCTTGTTCATGTGCACATAATGCAATTTTGAGAAAGTTGATAAAACAAGGTAATCTAACTTGCTTCAAATTATAAACTGTTCTCAGCACCTTTCATACAAAAGTACTAAACCACCAGTGACTGAAAAACTTTTGTCCTTGTAATAATGTCACAATGAAATATCATCTCATACTTATACCCTAGTTTAGTCAAAAATGCTAAGAATTCAATTCTGCATTCTTTAAAATAGGATGTCAATATTAATTTCAGGCAGGAGACTGTTCAATCAATCTATCAAAGAGTATCTGCACTTAATACTATAGATTTTAAATACAAAAATTGCAAAAGGTGACAAGGTGAGATCTGTTCGAAGTTTTCAAAGTCATGAGCAGGCTTGATAGAGTAGATGGGGAGAAACTGTTCCCGCTTGTAAAGGAACAAAGACATAGACTTAAAAGTGATCTCCAAAAGAAACAAGGTGAAGTGAGGAATATCTTTTTCACTCAGTGAGTAGTTAAGGTACAGAATGCACTGACCAGACTGTGGTGGATTCAGGTTCAATTGAAACATTCAAGAGGATGTTGGATGATTATTTGGATAAAAACAATGTGCAAGGGATGGGGGACAAAACAGACATTAGATACTAGGTAATGATGCTCATTTAACGAGCCAGTGAAATCACAATGGTTGAATGGCTGCCTTTTGCACTATAACATGTCTGTGATAGTGTAATGAATAAATGAATCCCCATGCGTGGATACCATGTGCAGCAGGGAGGATGAAGTTTAGTCTTAAGTCTGTGCTTAGTTAAAGTTTATTAACCAAGTTGGCAGACCTGTTGCTACAATCAATCTTAGCTTTACTGTTTTGAGGCGGGGAAAAGAGAGCAGCCAAGATTCCCCCTCTCAGTACAATGGCCCTGGTGGGAAGTGCATCAGCTAGCAGCAAGATTGGGTTTGACTCTCCATACTCCATCAGTCTGTCGCCATGAACTAGAAAGGATCAATAGCTTATATTTATATAGCTCCTTTAATAAATGTTCCAAGGCCCTTCTCAAAAATAAACAAATGTCAGGTAGCAAAATAGATATTATGGGAAACTGGTAAAAAGTTAAGCCTCCTGAAAATCCAATAGGATTCTGAGGTTTACACAAACAAAATAATCCTTTGGAGCAAAATGGTGGACAACTACCCTGACTGTGGGATCAATTAGCATTGCTGAATCCCCACATTCAATATTCTGGAGATCACCATTGCACAGAATTTAATTGGACCAGCCATAGAAATACTGTGAATACATGAGTATGAATACATTTCAAAAGCTGGAAATTCTGCAGCAATGAACTCATCTCCTCACTGCCCAAAGCCTGTACACATATATAACGCACTCATGAAATATGTGACAATTACTTTCTGGAAGTCTGGATGAGTACAGTTCCGACAAGTTAAATTATCATCCAGAATAAAACAGGCTACTTGAGCAGAATCCAAACTATCACCTAAAAAATTCACTTACCCCCCCCCCCCAACTCCGCTACTAGTGCACAGTGACAGCAGTATACTGTTGTCAACATGCGCCGCAGCAATTTTCTAAGGCTTCTTCCCTGGCTGGAAGTGGGTGGGTCAAAATTCTGGAACTCCCTCTTCCTTCACAGCACTGTGAAAGTATCTGCACTAAACAAACTGCGTTAGTTCATTAAAGCAGCTCAGAATCACCTTTTGAAAGACAATTATGAAATCCAACCAATGCTAACCTTGCCAAGATTTTTAAAAGTTCACTCATGGAATGTGCACATTGTGGCAATGTCAGGATTTATTACACATTCATAATTGTCCGAGACAGTTAAGAGTTAACCACAGTGAATCATAGTACAGTGCAGTTAAAGGGCAATTAGCCCATCCAGCCATTATTCGACCATTTACCATGGCTAATCCACCCTGTCTACACATCCCTGGACACTAAGGAGGCAATTTAGCAAGGCCAATCCATACATTCTGCACATCTTTGGACTGTGGGAGGAAACTGAAGCACCAGAGAAAACCAATGTAGGCATGGGAATAACATGCAAACTCCACACAGTGACCCAAGGCTGGAATCGACCCTGGGTCTCTAGCATTCTGAAGCAGCAGTGCTAACCACTGTGCCAGTATGCCATGTGTCTACAGGTACATGCAAGTCAAACTAGGTAAGGATGACAGATTTTCTATCCTGAAGGTCATTAGTGATACAGCTTAGTTTTTACGACAATTGACAATCGCACGGACACCATTAAGCCAGCTTTTAATTGCAGATTTTTAAAAATTCTATTCAAATTTCTGCTATGGGGAGTTTCAAACTAATGTCATTACCATCACCATCATAAAAGGTAGGGAAACTCACATCACAGGGATTAATAAAGACTGCAAGATTTAATAAGAAAGAAACAATAACTGAGAGAAAAAGATATTACTTAAAGATGTGTGAAGTCAAGAAAATGCAGAAAGACAAAGTGAAAGTCTGAAAGATAGAACGTATTCCTTCCAAAGAATTTCCCCTTAATTCACACAGCAGTAGATTCTTTCAATCACCCCCACTAATCCGAAATGTTAATTGTCTTTGCAAATTGTAGAATATATATTGTATAACAATTCCTAATTTTGAGAAATGTTTTGTACTACAAGATAACACTTCATAATGGCACATGGTTGCACATATTATTCAACACATATTCCAAAGGATACAACAGCAGCTGATTTCACTGTAAAAAAAAGAAAATAAAAGTGTAAAACTTGCATTTGATATTGATTAGTACCAAAATACTAAATGAAAAGAAATAGTTTGTTAATACACTTTATCCAATGCACTTCATGCGACATTTTTAAATTTATCATAACTGTTCAGTAACGTCACCAATAGCAAACCTATAACCAAAGACCATTCTATTGTTCTTCAGCTCCAAATGCAAAACGTATTGCTTTAAATCAAGTTAGTCTTGTATGAATATTATAATGACTCTCGCATTTTTCTTGAGCTTTTTCAGAAAATAATTTTCTTCAAGCAAGTCGCTTCACTCATTGACATGCTGCAAATATCTCTGGATTTATCTTTTTGCACATTAGGAAAGGGTTCATGTCTGATGTAATTTCCTTTGTACTGCAATGATCATGAGGAACATCTAGGAAAGAGGGTATTGGGTACTGTATGTGAATTTGTATACTGTCCTTCAACTTGCCTCATACAAACATATGAAATAGGTGCAGGAGTATGCCATTCGGCCCTTCGAGCCTAACCACTATTCAATATGATCACAGCTGATCATGCAATCTCAGTTTTCCATTCCCCTTGATCCCCTTAGCCGCAAACTCCCTCTTGGATATATCTAATGAACTCGCCCCAATGGCTTCTTGTGGGAGAGAAATCCACAGGTTCACAACTCTGTAAGTGAAAATATTCTTCCTTATTTCAGTCCTGAAAGGCTTACCCCTTATTCTTCGACTGTGACTCCTAGTTCTGGACTTCCCCAATATCGGGAACATTCTTCCCACATCTAATCTGTCCAATCCCATTAGGATTTTATATGTTTCTATGAGACTCCCCCCATCATTCTTCTAAATTCCAGTGAATACAAGCACACTTGATCCAGTCTTTCCTCATATGTCAGTCCTGCTATCCCGGGAATCAGTGAATCTTCGCTGGACTCACTCAGTAGCAACAATATCCTTTCTCAGACTGAGAATCCAAATCTGCACACAATACTCAAGGTGTGGCCTCACCAAGGCCCCGTATTACCGTGGCAACACATTCTTACTCCAATACTCAAATCCTCTCACTTTGAATGGCACCATGCCATTAGTTTTCCCCACTGCCTGCTGCACCTGCATACGAACCTTCAGCGACTATTCCACCATGACACCCAGGTATCGTTGCACCTCACCTTTTCCTAAACTGCGACCATTCAGATAATAATCTGCCTTTCTGTTTTTGCAACCAAAATGGATATCCACATTATATTGCATTTGCCAAGTATGTGCCGACTCAGCCAATTTGTTCAAGTCGCCCTGTAGCCTCTTAGCATCATCCTCACAGCACACATGTCACCCTCTTGTGTTTGGATATATTGCATTCACTTTGTCCAAATCATTAATGTGTATTGTGAACAGCTGGGGTCCCAGCACTGAACTCTACTGTACCTCACCTGCCACTCTGTAAAGGATCCGTTTATTCCAACTCTCTGCTTCCTGTCTGCTAACCAGTTCTCTATCCATGTCAATACATTACTTCTGATACCATGAGCTTTCCTTACTAACCTCTTGTGGTTACACATCTAGTGATTCATCCTTGTCCACTCTACTGCTCAAAAAATTCCAGAAGTTTTATCAAACTTGATTTTCCTTTAGTGACTCAAGCTGATCAGGACCGATTTAGTCACCACTTTCCAAATGCTCAGATATTACATCCTTAAAGATCGACTCCAGTATTTTCCCCACCATCAATGTCAGGCTAACCGGTCTCTTGTTCCCCATTTTCTCTCTCCCACCTTTTTTAAAGAATGGGGTGACATTAGCTACCCTCCAGTCCACTGGAACATTTCCAGAGCTTACAGAATACTAGAAAATGATCACCAATGCATCCACTATTTCTCAGGTCACTTCCTTAAGTACTCTGGGATGCAGAGCATCAGGCCCTGGGGACCTATCAGGTTTTAATCCCATTAATTTCCCCAATACCGTTTCCTAACTAATAAGGATTTCCTTCAGTTCATCTTTCATGCTTGACCTTCTGTCTCCAAGCATTTCCTGAAGGTTATATGTGTCTCCTTAGTAAATACAGATCCAAAGTATTTGCTCAACTGGTCTGCCATCTGTTTGTTGTCCATTACGAATTCACCAGTCTTTCTCTTCACATATCTATAGAAGCTTTTGCAGTCAGTTTTTATGTTTTCCGTAAGCTTGCTTCCATATTTTATTTTCCCTTTCCAAATTAAACCCTTTGTCCTCCTGCTGAATTTTAAATTTCTCCCAGTCCTTGGGTTTGCTGCTTTTTTTGCCAATTTATATGCTTGTGCTTTGATTTCAACACTATCCTGATTTTCCTTGTTAGCCATGGTTGAGCTACCATCCATTTTACACCAGAGATAGGGATGTACAATTGTTGAAGTTCATCCATGTCTTCTTTAAGTGTCTGCCATTTACAACCCACCATCAACCCATTAAGTATTCTTAGCCAGTTTATCCTAGCCAATGAATGCCTCATACCACAAAATTTAGCTTTCTTTAAGTTCACAGAACAGGACCTCAACCAGACAGCTTTATTTCAGAAATTTACAAATAGGATTCTGGATTAGAGCTCTCTTTGTGTCCTCTGGTCTGCCAATTTTGTTTCCTTTGCCATTTCCAAAAATATTTACCGAGGTTTATAAAGGTAAAGTCGCCACAGTCTTCCCAGACCATAGGGCTGTTCTCCCATTAGAGGGAGATGACTTACCCTGAGGGTCACCACATCTCAGGTAAGGGATAAATTGAGAAAAAGAGTTCTTCATGAGAACTTCAGCCGCTGCGTGAACTGAATCCTATCCCGTTGGTGTAATTTTCACCAACCAGTTAATCATAATGACAACGAGGTTTTCTCTCCCCCTTTCCCACCCCTCTCAGTTATCAGAGGAGTCAAAACAATTCTCAAGCGTTGTTGACATGCTGCAGATAGCGGAGGGTTGCCGTTGCCGTTGCCTATGGAACTAGAGCCTAGAGTCATCGCCTCCTCGAACATATTGGGATATCGGAGGCTTGGGGTGGTGCACAGTCTTCTGTTTTAAATTAGTCTGTTATATGAATAAGCTGAATCCCCACGTTCACATTTGTACAAAAACTTGAAATGCCTTAAAACAATTAATTTCATAATGAGCGAAGTTGATCTCCGTAAAATTAAAACTTAAAGTATTTTACAAATCCAAAATTATAACTCAATCTTATTATGGAAAACTTATTTGGGGAGATGAAGAGGACTTGGTTGCGATAGCAACGCGTTCATTGCTCCCTCACCTTTCCGTAACACCATGCCTTCGACAGACGGGTCCTCCAGTATCCCATCATTCTGTGCACGGTCACGTCAGACTGTTACCTCAAACTGTTGGAAGATCGCCCCCTAACCGAAGGGATGAGTTGGAGATTCCAGTATTGGACTGGGGTGTACAAAATTAAAAATCACACAACACCAGGTTATAGTCCAACAGGTTTAATTGGAAGCACACGAGCTTTCGGAACAACGCTCCTTCATCAGGTGATAGTAGAGGGCTCAATCCTAACGCACAGAATTTATAGCAAACATTTACAGTGATGTAACTGAAATTATACATTGAAAAATTGATTGTCTGTTAAGCCTTTCATCTGTTAGAATACAGTGATAGTTTCACTTCTTTCATGTGTAAATCACAAAACACTTTTTTTTAAAGTTGCATTCTCAGGTTAGCTATTAACAATGGTGATAGCTAGACAATATGTTGAAGGTGTTGGCCCCCTGTGTTCTCTGTCTATGCCATGAAGTTTAGATTGATTCTAATCTAAAATGTGAGATAACGGAGTTTTACATAAATTCATGCAATTTTTGATCAAAGTACAATGTAACCCTGCAAGTACAAATTCACCCCACAAAATATGTGTGTGCATGTGGGTCTTTGTCTGTCTCTGTGTGTGTCTGGGTTGGGGGTTGTGAGTGTGAGAAAGTATATGTGTGTGTGTAGTGAGTGTAGAGTGTCTTAAGTCTGTGCGGGGTGCATGTCTGAGTGTGGGTGTCTGTGTGCGCGTCTCTGTATCTGTGTCCCCATGTGTATAGGAGTGCCTGTTTGTGTGTGTATAGTGCAATGGTGGTTATTTGTAATGTGACATGTCCCGGTTGAGGCCCTCCCTATGGGTACCGAACTGAGCTATCAGCCTCTGCTCGGTCACTTTTCTCTGCTGCCTATCCCGAAGTCCACCTTGGAGGATGGTCACCCGAAGGTCCGAGGCTGAATGTCCTGGACCACTGAAGTGTTCCCCAACTGGGAGGGAACCCTCCTGTCTGTTGATTGTTGTACAGTGCCCATTCATCCGTTGTCGTAGCCTTTGCTCAGTTTCCCCAATGTACCATGCCTCCGGACATCCTTGCCTGCAACGTATAATATAGACAATGTTGGCTGAGTCACATGAGTACCTGCCATGTACAGGGTGGGAGGTGTCCCCAAGCGTAATGGTGGTATCTATGTCCACACTCTGACACGTCTTGCAGCGCCTACCATGACAGTGTTGTATGGAGTTGTCCTGATTGCCGGGCAGCTTGCTACGAACAATGATCTATTTGAGGTTTGGTGGTTGTTTAAAGGCAAGTAGTGGAGGTGTGGGGAAGGTTTTGGTGAGGTGCTCATCCTCATTGATAATGTGTTGCAGGTTACACTTCATTGTTCAGTATTTCCCAAGAGCTGAAAAACTACACCATGTTCTTCGTGATCTGCAACACAGTATTACAGTTCACATGCTGCAGATACCGGAGGGTTGCCGTTGCCTATGGAACTAAACCTAGAGTAATCGCCTCCTCGAACATATTGGGATATCCGAAAGCTAGTGTGCTTCCAATTAAACCGTTGGACTATAACCTGGTGTTGTGTGATTTTTAACCGTAGGGAAGGCGAATAACCATTAGCATGAAAGAATGAGAACATGCTTCTGGAGTTGAGTCTGGATATTTATAATAGCTAAAGCTTGTGCTGCGATATACTAGGTTTATCTTTTTATGGTCAAGTCTCTCCACCGGAAACATGTACAGCACAGGCACCTTTGTTTATGATGTGGAGGTGCAGGTTTTGGACTAGGGTGGACAAAGCTAAAAATCACACCAGCCTAGGTTTATAAAACAACCTTGGTTATCCCAACATCAATTATCCAAATTTTGGTTTATCCAGACAGGATCTTCAGGTCCCGAAGTTTGAGATTGGAAACTGGATTCCATCACTACCTGCAGAAACTCTCTTTCCAAGACAGACTGCTTACCAGTGAACTCAGCAACTTCGCGCCCACTCTGGCTGTCATGTCTAGCTCCTGCAACGGGTTTCCAGAAGGGGGTGGAATTGTTGTGCGAGGACCTGAAGGTAGACAGTGTTGCATCCACTTTGTGTCTCGGTCCTGGGACCATTTGTGCAAGCCACAGTTTCCAGCCGGCAGCAGTTGACGAAGCGCAGGGCTGGTGATGGCTAAGGAGAGAGACCCAAAGGAGAAGCAAAGGAGAGGAAAGGAGGTGACCTCAGAGTCTGGTTGAAGAGGCTGTAGGTGGCAGCTTGGTGTACATCTGAAGGAGGTCTTCCCACTGGCTGAGTTGTCTCTGTCTGGTGCAAGTGGTTAAATATTAAATTAATTCAAACTCCTGTTCATGTTAACTTGATTTAAGTTAAAAATCACACAACACCAGGTTAAATTCCAACAAGTTTATTTGGAAGCATGAGGTTTCGCAGTGCTGCTCTTTCATCAGTTGGTTGTGGAGTGTAAGACACAGAATTCTGTGTCTTATGATATAACCTGGTGTTGCGTGATTTTTAACTTTGTACACCCCAGTCCAACAACAGCATCTCCAAATCATAACTTAAGATATTTACCTGATTCTGATCAGTTATCCAAATATTCGATTATCTGAACAAAATACTCACTGCCCGTGTCATTTGGATAATCGAGGTTGCCCTGTATTTGAAAGTACAACCCTTCAGCGTGCTGCTCCTTCGTCAGGTATCTAGTCTGGCATGATACCCAGGGCAAAGAATTTACATGTAAAAGATCAAAATGTCACACAACTGAGGCGATGTATTAAACAAACCTAGATGGCTGTTAACTCTTTAATTACTTAAAATGGGGATGCAGGTTTTAATTGATATGTAAATCCCAGAATTTCTTTCAAGTTACAGCCCCAAGATAACAATGTTTTATCAATGATAAAAAAGATGACATCTCAGTTCAGACAATGCATAAAGGTGTGAGGTTACAGTCTGTCTGTATCCCAAGCTGGAGTCAGACTGGTTTTATTTCCAAAGTAGGAATTTATAAAATGTCACATTTACTGGCTGCTGACAGATTGTGAACGTTTTGAACAAAATAGAATGTTTCTGCAAATACAAATCTGCACGTTCAAATTCACCCATAGACCTACATGTGTTTGTGTATGCACATGCGTGGGTGTGTGTGGGAAGTGAGAGAGAGTCTCTGTGTGTGTGTACATGAGTGACCAAGTGTATCTGTGCACGTGCATGCTTGATAGAGTGTGAGCACGTCTGCCAGAGTATATGCCCATATACACATACACAGTCAGTCACTCATGCTCCTCCTCCCCTCCAAACCCTCACCCCCCCCCACCCTCAGATACACACAACAGCGCTCCATCAGAACTGCACTAAAGTGGAAGGTGTTGGTGATTTTTGATTCAGTAGTAACTAATATATCAACTTCTAAAATACATCAGTCTGCTTAGCTTTATTGCAAAGTTCATCAGCAACCTCTCATTGTCAGTAAACAGTAATGGATGTGCTTTGGAGTAATGCAAATTTAGTTTTCCAATTTAGTTGCTAATGTAAAAAAAATTAATTTAAATATCTCCAGTTTATTTCCATTAATTTTCAAACTTTGTCTGTTACATACAGCTTCTTCAATCATCATTCTAAAGTGCATTGATCATGCAACGTTCTTTTGATAAATTAAGAGTAATAGAATCAAAGGTTGTGGGGGTGCATAATCTTATTGCATTGGGGAGCAGGTGCGAGGGGCGAATGGTCTTTTTTTGTACTGATTTTGTAAACCCATATGTATTAAACTTTGCAGTACTGGATTTTATTTCTTGTATGTATCATATACATGTGGTACAGTATTACATTTCTTCATAAGCTAACTTTTGCAAACTTAGTCTTCATATCGCAAGTGACAATCTTACACATTGTTTCCCATGTATTTGAGGTGACACTGCAAATAGCCAATTTTTTTAAATTCAAAAGTAAATCTCATTTAACCTTTCCCCATGAACTGAACATGCTGATATCTTTCTTATTGTATTTACTAATTTTAAAAATTTGGGCCTGCATCCTTCTCTCAAAAACATGGCTTTAACTCACACCAACTCTTCCCCATCCATGTATGCTTTTCTTCTCCTGGGCTTATAGCCCATACTTCATTCATATCTTGGACTGGCCTCTCCTTAGGTCTGTAACTTCCTACTGACATGTTTCCTTCGTCCCTCTGCTGTATCCAGTACATGCCACTTGGCTTTGCCTGTTGTGTCACATTTACTTTGCAAATCACTTGGGAAAGTAAACTTTTAACAAAAGCAAAAAAAAAGACCAGTTGGCATAACAGAAAAAAAGTAGCCAGCACCAGAGATCTGGGTTCAATTCTAGCCTCGAGCAACTGTTTGTGTGGAGTTTACATGTTCTCTCCGTGTCTGTGTGGGTTTCATAGAACATAGGCCCTTTGGTCCTCGATATTGCACTGACCTGCAAAATTAATCCTACACCATTCCATTATTATCCATATTTATGTCCAATACCCATTTAAATGCCCTTAACGTCAGCGAGTCTACTACTGTTGCAGACAGGCCGTTCCATGACCCTACTACTCTCTGAGTAAAGAAACTATCCCTGATATCTGTCCTAAATCTATCACCCCTCAATTTCAAGCTATGTCCCCTCGTGTTAGCCTTCACCATCTGAGGAAAAAGGTTCTCACTGCCCACTCTATCTAACCCTGCCCCATACAAATACAATAGGTGCAGGAGTATGCTTCGAGCCGTCTCAATTAAGTCACCTCTCAACATTCTTTTCTCCAACAAAAATACTTTCGGTTCCCTCAGCCTTTCCTCGTAAGACCTTCCCCTTCCATACCAGGCAACATCCTAGTAAATCTCCTCTGAACCCTTTCCAAAGCTTCCACATCCTTCCTATAATGTGGTGTCCAGAACTACACGCAATACTCCAGGTGCAGCCTTACCAGTGTCTTGTACAGCTAAAGCATGACCTCGTGGCTTCCAAACTCAACACCCCTCCCAATAAACGCCAATACACCACATGCCTTCTGAACAACCCTATCAATCCCTGCAACTTTCAGGGATTTATGCACCTGGATACTAAGATCTCTCTTATCTACACTGCTAAGAATTTTACCATTAGCCCAGAACTCTGCATTCCTGTTACTTCTTCCGAAGTGAAAAACCTCACACTTTTCCACATTAAGCTCCATTTGCCACTTCTCAGCCCAGCTCTGCATCTTATCTATGTCCCTCTGTTACCCACAACATCCTTCGGCTCTATCCACAACCCTGCCTATCTTCGTATCATCTGCAAATTTACTAACCCATCCTTCTACGCGCACCTCCAAATCATTTATAAAAATGACAAACAGCAATGGACCCAAAATCGATCCTTGTGGCACACCACTGGTAACTGAGCTCCAGGATGAACATTTCCCATCAACCACCAACCTCTGTCTTCTTTCAGCTAGCCAATTTCTGATCCAGACCACTAAATCATCTTCAATCCCGAAACTCTGAATTTTGTGCAATAGCCTATCTTGTGGAACCTTATCAAATGCCTTACTGAAGTCCATATACACATCAACCACCTTACCCTCATCCACCTGTTGTCATCTTTTAGAAGAACTCAATAAGGTTAGTGAGGCACAACCTACCCTTTACAAAACCATGTTGATTGTCCCTAATCAAATTATTCCTTTCCAGATGATTATAAATCCTATCTCTTATAACCTTTTCCAACGTCTTACCCACAGCTGAAGTAAGACTCACTGGCCTATAATTACCAAGGTTGTCCCGACTCCCCTTCTTAAACAAGGGAACAACATTTGCTATCTTCCAGTCTTTTGGCACTATTCCTGTTGAGAATGATAATATAAAGTTCAAAGGCAAAGGCTCTGCAATCCCCTCCTTGGCGTCCCAGAGGATCCAAGGATAAATGCCATCTGGCCCAGGGTTTTATCTATTTTCAGACCTTCCAAAATTGCTGAAACCTCGTCTTAGTCTACCTCAATCCCATCTAATCCTGTAGCCTGTATCTCCGTATTTTCACTAACGTTGCTCTTTTCCGATGTGAATACTGACGAAAAGTATTCATTAAGCACTTCCCCATGTCCTAAGATTCCACACATAACTTTCCACTACTATCTTTGATTGGCCCTAACCTTACTCTAGTCATTCTTTTATTCCTAATATACCTAGAGAAGACTTTAGGTTTTCCTTGATCCTATCCGCCAACAACTTCTCATGTCTACTCCTGGCTCTTCTTAGCCCTCTCTTTAGAACTTTTCTGACTAACTTATAACTCTCAAGCTCCCTAACTGAGCCTTCACGCCTCATCCTCCAGGGAAATCAGGCCTCTTATTCAGCCTCACCCGATAGTTCAAACCCTCCAAGCCTGGCAACATTCTTGTAAATCTTTTCTGAACCCTTTCAAGTTTCACAACATTCTTCCTACACAGGGAGATCAGAATTGGTTAAGCCACTTTTGGAATATTGTGTGCAATGTCCTGTACAGCAGGAATATGACCTCCCAACTCCGATACTCAATGCTCTGACCAAAGCATACTAAACGCCTTCTTCACTATCCGGAGACCCTACTTTCAAGGAACTACGAACTTGCACTCCAAGGTCTCTTTGTTCAGCAACAGTCCCCAGGATTGTACCATTAAATGTATAAGTCCTGCCCTGATTTTCCTTTCCAAACTGCAGCACTTCGCATTTATCTAAATTAAACTCCATCTGCCACTCCTCGGCCCAATGGCCCATCCAATCAAGATCCCGTTGTCATCTGAGGTCACCTTCGCTGTCCAACAACACCTCCAATTTTGGTGTCATCTGCAAACTTACTAACTATACCTCCTATGCTCACATTCAAATCATTTATATAAATGATTGGACCCAGAACCAATTCTTGTGGCACACCACTGGTGACATGTCTCCACCACCACCCGCTGTCTTCTACCTTCTTGTCAGTTCTGTATCCAAATGGCTAGTTCTCTCTATTCCATGAGATCTAACTTTGCTAAACAGTCTACCATGTGAAACCTTGTCAAATGCCTTACTGAAGTCCATATAGATCATATCCGCTGCTCTTCCCTTGTCAATCCTCTTCGTTACTTCTCAAAAAACTCAACCAAGTTCATGAGAAGTGCTTTCCCACGCACAAAACCATGCTGACTATCCCCGATCAGTCCTTGCCTGCCCAAATACATGCAAATTCTGTCCCACAGGATTCCCTCCAAAACCTTTCCCACCACCGATATCAAGCTCACCGGTTTATAGTTCCCTGGCTTTCCTTACCACCTTTCGAAATAGTGGCACCACTTTAGACAACCTCTAGTCTTCTGGCATCTCACCTGTGACTATTGATGATCCTACTATCTCAGCAAAGGGTCCAGAACTCAAATCCCTAGCTTCCCACAGAATTATAGGGTACACCTGATCAGATCCTGGGGATTTATCCATCTTTATGCATTTTAAGACAGCCAGAACCTCTTCCTCTGTAATATGGACATTTTTCAAGACGTCACCATCTATTTCCCCACATTCTGTATCTTCCATGTCCTTCTCCACAGTAAACACTGATGCAAAATGCTTGTTTCGTATCTCCCCAATCTCCTGCAGTTGCATACATAGGCTGCATTGCTGATCTTTGAGAGCTCCTATTGTCTCCCGAGTTACCTTTTTGTACTTAATGTATTTATAAAATCCCTTTGGATTCTCCTTAACCCTATTTGCTAAAATTATCTTACATCCCCTTTCTACTTTCCTGATTTCCCTCTTAAGTATATTCTACTGCCTTTATGCTCTTCTAAGGATTCACTTGATCTCTGCTGTCTATACCTGACATATGCTTCCTTCTTTTTCTTGACCAAAACCTCAATTTCTCTCGTCATCTATCATTCCCTACAACTAGCAGCCTTACCTTTCACCAGAACAAGAACATACTCTCGACTCTTGTATCTCAATTTTGAAGCTTCCCATTTTCCAGCCATCCTTTTACCTGCAACATCCATGCCCAATCAGCTTTTGAAAGTTCTTGCCTAATACCATCTAAAATTGGCCTTCCTCCAATTTAGAACTTTAACTTTTAGATCCTGTCTAACCTTTTCCATTTCTATTTTAAAACCAATACAATAATGGGCTCTGGCCCTGAAATGCTCCCTCCACTGACACCTCAGTCACTTGCCGTGCCTTATTTCCCAAGACTACATCAAGATTTGCACTTTCTCTAGTAGGTACATCAACACACTGAATCAGAAAATTTTCCTGGACACACTTAACAAATTCCTTTCCATTTAAACCCTTAACACTATGGCAGTCCCAGTCTATGTTTGGAAAGTTAAAATACCCTACCATTATCACGTTATTGTTCTTACAGATAATTGAAATCTCCTTACAGAGCAATGATCTCAATGAATGGCCTAGTTCTGCTTCTAGGACAGTGGATGAGCAGGAGGTCCAGTTTCGTATCCAAATTAAAAGATTTTTAATAATGTATTTTAATACACAAACATAGAATTTGTAAAACAAAATGAACTTTAATTTTGCTGGAAAGCAAGCTGTTTTAAAGTGTGGATTGTTTTCAAAAACTAATACAACTTTAAAAAATACATAATTGGTACAAATTAAGTTTCAAGATAATCTATTAAAAAACGTTACATTTCTTTCCAGAAATACAATGAGGATGTTTCTGTGATTAAGAAAATCAGCACAATTAGAAAGTTGTATATGCATATAAATATTAT
Source organism: Chiloscyllium plagiosum (assembly GCF_037043375.1). NCBI lineage: Eukaryota > Metazoa > Chordata > Chondrichthyes > Orectolobiformes > Hemiscylliidae > Chiloscyllium > Chiloscyllium plagiosum. The sequence continues at coordinate 54,493,429 of NW_028270156.1, forward strand.
ACACATATACATACAAATAAAATTCTCTCACCCTCTAAAAAAGGTTTTTAAAAATTTTCTGGTTTCAAAGAAACTTTCCAGTACAAGAAAAAAACTTTTGACAATCTTAGAACATTCACGAATGATGCTCTCTATAGACACAATGTGTCTGAGATAAGAATTTCTGCATTATAATTTTAATGCTTTCACACAAACAGAGTAAATCTGTCTGTATCATTTACTTCATGTTGGCTAATATCACAATTAAAACAGTAATTCTTATAGATCCACTAACTCTGCCACAAAGGATAGACGCCTTATTCTCCTTATTGCGACTTGCGATGAATACAAGTTAAACTACTAAGAAAAAGCCAAATCCTGTCAACTGGTGGAAACCAAAGTCGAATTAAATATCATCCACAGACCAAATGGATGTGTATATTTCATGTTGAGCAAGTTATCAGTAGCACACATAATTTACCAGGTACACATAAATTCACAAAGATGTTGACCAAATTAGAATTGGGTCAAAAGCTTAACACTCTTCTTAACAGCAGACCACACAGATGACAAGAGTTCAAGAAGGCTACTCATCTCTATGATTTCAAGGGCAATTAGGGATGGGCATCAAATGCTGGCCCAGTCAATGATGCCCACATCCCATGAATAAGTTTTAAAAAGTCTCATCAGTGGAGAAAAACTAATAGTGGTATAAATTTGAAATGCATAGGCTGACGAGGAAGAAAATTAATCACACTGGTGCAACAAGAATGTGATGAGGCTTAAACTTAGCAAAAGTACAGGCAAAACCAGGAAAAAGGGATAAACAGCGGTGTGCTCAAGTTGGTGGAGTGAGTCTCAATCACTAGTGAATGAGAGTTCAGTTGATACAACCATAACTTTATCTAAATAATTTAATCAAATTTCACCTTAACCAAGGAAGGCTACAATAACTGATAAAACTTTGAGAAAAGTTAGTACATTTTGATGAAATTATCTTCTTATCATGAGAGATTATATGCACAGTGTCCACATTCTCATCTCGTTAAATAAATGTAATATCCTTTCGCACATTACCTCTTTTGATGAAAAATGTGGTGCTGGAAAAACACAGCAGGCCAGGCAGCATCTGAACAGCAGGAGAATCGACGTTTCAGGCATAAGCCCTTCTTCAGGAACATTCCTGAAGAAGGGCTTATGCCCGAAACGTCAATTCTCCTGCTCCTCGGATGCTGCCTGGCCTGCTGTGTTTTTCCAGCACCACATTTTTCAACTCTGGTCTCCAGCATCTGCAGTCCTCACTTTTCCTAGCACATTACATCTTTGGCAAGTATATCCTTTCTTCGTTAAAGAGACAAAACATGCCATTGAATGAATTAATGAAGCAACTGAGACATAACGAACAGAATAAAGTCACTTGGTATTTTCAAGGGAAAAATCAAATTACACATTTCCCAGGTGTTGGATATTACGTTGTATATCAGCTAATACTCTTCGTCAAACATTTGTAACCTTTAAATTACTCTGAGCAATGGTGAGAAATATCCACTACTATATTAACTAATTTTTTTTTAAATTAAACTCATTCGGGGGAAGTGAGTATCACTAAATACACCAATCAATTACTGCCCATCTCTAACTGCACTTCAGAAATTGGCAGTAAGCCACTTTCTTGAACCACTGCAGTCCACAGTGTATGTAGAGCACCACAAAGGTATTAGGAAGGGAGTTCCAGGATTTTGAATTAATAATGATACTGTTACAAGTCAAGATGGTGTGTGGGTTGGAGGGGAATTTAGAGATTCATTCTGATACATATGCTGTGCTGGTACAGATTGCAAGTTTGGGAGGTGTTGTCATTGAATCTTATAGATGGTACACACATCTGTCACAGTGTGTCAATGCTGAAGGCAGTGTCAATTATGAAAGCTGCTTTGTCATGAATGATGTCAATTGACTTGAATCTATGAGATGAGAATGTGGACACTGCTTATATTCTCTCAAGTGAGTCAAACAATTCAATGTTGTCATAAGAAATGATAGAAAAGGAAGTAAATAAGGATGAAAGCACAATTGGGTTGAAGTTGACACAACTTCAGTAAATATTATATTGTTGTACAAGAAGGAACAAGAGAGGTCATCTATATGGTGCTCTTATATGCCTAAAAACGGATGGTTCAACAGTATATTTGACATCTATACCATTATTTCACTGACAAGTGAGGAAAAAAAAGCATACAAAATAAATTGAGCAAAATGGAAAACTCTGACTATATAGCTGTACAAAATATTGGAAAATTATCCTTAACACTTACAACCACTTACAAAAACAGTGTTAGAACTGTTATAATTGTTTTGCAGCCAGAGTAGAGAAATATCTCATCTGTTTTGGATACATTCTCTTTAGATTCTCAGTCGCTGATGATTACGCTAAAGAAACAAAATAAAATAAGAAATTGAAATTATCCTTAAGCTACTGTAGATATTTACTCATGGAAATGGTTTTAATATTTTAGATAGCATACAGAAGGAGAGGTAATCATCAATAAAAATATATAGATTAAGGAGTTGGGTTAGATTATCAGTTATTGCCCTTAACCCAATTTCCATGATAATAAAACAAAGAACAGCAGATGCTGAAGATCTGAAACGGATCTGAAAACAGAAATTGCTGGAGAAACTCAGCAGGGCTGACAGCATTGTGGAGAGAAAGCAGGGTTAACACTTCAAGTCCAGTGACTCTTCTTCAGAAGACAGGAATCACAGAATTGCTTCTGTGCAGAAGACTCAAAATGTTATCTCTGCTTTCTTTCCACAGATGCTGTCAGCCCTGCTGAGTTTCTCCAGTAATTTCTGTTTCTGTTTCAAATTTCCATGACATTTTTAGTGAGTGATAGAATCATGGAATCGTTAAAATCCTTTTAAAGAACACTACACCTGTTCCTGAGATAATAAAACATTATCAGCTATCGGGGAGCAAAATGTTTAGTTGAATGAAATGTTAAATCATAATGAGTAACTCTGAACTCCTTGAATTTACCTGACTGTATAAGGCAATGGAATAATCCTTAAGGTCTGTGCAAATTGGTTTCAGGTTTTTTCTCCCCCAACATTTTTTTGTGTTGCCTTCGAGATGACAATGCAGTCATTACGGGAGAAATATTTAGTGTGCACTGTTAGATCAAATCTTAATGGGTTAAATAGGCTTGTTCCAATCCATTTGTGGAGTCAATTAATTTTATCCTTGTATCTGATCACATAATGATGTAGTTTTTCAGAATTTTTCAATTAATTCAGACTCTTAATAATTTATAAATTCCATTAAAATATAGCCATTTAAAAAATATAACTTTCCTCATGCATTCTTAGTTTTGAAATCAAAATTTATTTCAGTGTCCTAATTTCAAATGTCTTCTCAGGACCTCAAAGCTGTAGGAAAATTAGCTTTCTTCATTCATTCTTTCCTCACAACATATAGGTCTTTCAAAAATCAATGTCACCTAACAACCACTTGACATATGCAATCTTCCCTTATATTGTTACTAGTCTTGGTATTGCACTATGTCTTGCCTTCAATGATGGTTTCTCCATAATGGGAAAAAAATACATTTTCATGATGACTCAGTTCATGTTATTATTTTGATCTGAGTAACATAGACTTGAAAGATAACAATTCACACTTTGTCAATTTCAAGTTAGCTTATCACAACTAGGAAAGTAAGTAGAATCAAGAAAAGGATAAACAAGGAGTTAAGATTCCCATTCCTCATGACTATCTAGCATTCCATAATGAATGTTAGACTATGACAATATTGTCAAAGCCTGCTTATATGAACTTTTGATCTTTCATATGAAGACTGGTTACTAACTAAGTTGCTAGAAGCATGCACTGGACAAAATTGTGAAACCTGAAAGAATCAATACTTTTATATGGAGGCAGGGTGGATTAGATTCAATTTGGCAGGAGATATTTCAAAACGTAAATGTCACTCTGAAACCTGGATCAAAATATATATTTGTGAAATTTACAAAATTAAATGCAAGCATTTAAGAATAACGAACAATGGTGCACAACCATTTAACTTTAAGAGGCATTTGGATAGGTATACGACTAGGAAGGGTTTGGAGGGATATGGGCTGGGTGCTGGCAGGTGGGACTAGATTGGGTTGGGATAGGACCGAAGAGTCTGTTCATCTCTATGACTCCATGACACATTGTTCTCCCTCACCTTGAGAAACTTATCAAACCCACTGTGTACAGAACCAACTCAAAAACGTAAAACACCAATAATATTGCATTGATGGTCACTTCCAATCTCAGAACATAGGTCTGGAGCAGCATATAATAAACAGCCATTATTGTAGATGGTCCAAGAAGCACCAGGCTAATGGTGAGAGGTACCTTACGCTGGCACAGATTCCCCTTGGAACCTAAGGAGGAATTAACAAAAATGTTAGCTGAAACTTAAAAAAAGTTATTCTTAAAAGTGCAAACTATTGCTATAATATCTCTGGTACATCAAATGATCCTGAAAAGTTAAAGCTGCTTGATTTTTGAGCTACAGAAGTTAATCAGTTCTCATCTGATAAGCACTCTCTCAGCAGTTTCAGTCCATGCCACCTTAATTCTCCATGCTGCTACCTTCCCAATCCAAAGTGTTCCACATAAGACCATAAACAGAATCTTATCTTTCGCCTCTCTGCTGATAAACTGCTTCTTTCCCACCAAAATGAGTTACTTAGTTCATACTGTAACAACACTGTGGTTTTAAGGGGTGTATTTTGTCCTTGCTCTGTGAAGAGAGGTTTTAAGACTAATGTGAAGAGCTGTCCCTTTGAATCCAATAAAAGTTAAACAGCTTGAGAGGCCTTGGAATTTCTTTTTAAGTTGAAACAATAGAAGCACAAACTTTGAACAATAGAAGCAGCCTGAATGGGTGGGGTGAAATTCCCCAGAGCCAGGAATTTTAGTTTTAATATTTCCAAAGCAGTTGCTGGGATCTTGAAGCTAGGTTTGGAAGTTGTGGTACATCACTCCCTGCTATTCTCTCTCTCTCATGCACAGAATTTTGTCTTGATTTTTTTTTCCCTCCTCTGGACTTGAACATTAAATGTGAGACAATCTATTTTACTGAATTTGCCTTTGCCAAGATTATTTTTATGGGGTGTTATTGTTTTGGAACAGGTACTGTTGAGTAGTTAAATAATTCAATTTTATGTTAAGTTTTCCAATGGAGTTAAGCTATTCCAATTTAGAGTCATAGAGATGTACAGCACAGAAACAGACCCTTTGGTCCAACTCATCCATGCCAACCAGATATTCTAACCTAACCTAGTCCCATTTGCCAGCATTTGGCCCATATCCCTTTAAATCCTTCCTATTGATGTACCTATCCAGATGCCTTTTAAATGTTGTAATTGTACCAGCCTCCACCACTTCCTCTGGCAGCTCATTCCAAACACACACACCCTCTGCGTGAAAAGTTTGCCCCTCAAGTCCCTTTTAAATTTTTCCCCTCTCACCCTAAACCTATGCCCTCTAGTTCTGGATTTCCCTACTCGAAGGAAAATACCTTGTCTATTTATCCTATCCATACCCCTCATTATTCTTCTTTCTTTTACTGTATTTTACCTATAGTGTATAAATAAAGTGTGTTTTACTTCAAGACTTGGAGTTTGACCAATCGAATTGCATCTGGAATGCAACACCTGTCCCTTACCTTTAAATTAAGAAAAACTTCAGGCTTAGGCTGTCTTCTTAACATATTTTGAGAGGGTTTGTCTGGTCCTTAACAAAGCTCTTCTTGTTTTATTCTAACACAAAACTTCCCTATTCTTCTGGCTCCTTCTCTACATATCAATTCCTCACCAACTTTGAAAATACTTTTCATTTCTTTCTCACAGGCACCTTCATCAGATTCTTCCATAGATACAGAGACCAAGGCAAGATATAAGGCACTTCAACGAGAAGATTTCAGCCAACAGAAAATCTATATTTATGGTCTTCAGAAACTTTTTCAGGTTCAAGGGCAGCAATTATTTCCATAATTAATCAACTCTAATGAAATGATATTGGCCTGCACTGTTAACTGGTCTCTTTCCACAGATACTTCCTGAACTGCCAGGTTTCTCCAGCATTTTCTGTTTTTGTTTACTTTAGATTTAGGTTTTATTGTCACGTATACTCAAGTACAGAGGCACAGGAATACAGTTTTAAAAAGTGTACGATGTCGCCATTCCCAATGCCATCTTAGGTACAAAGATACCGAAGTACAAAAATAGAAAAATAAAGATATAAGTTAAAAAGTTCAACACTACTGTTCTTCTGAGTGTAAGTAGAAAAATAAAGAAATAAAGTTAAAAATTAAACATTACAGTCCTTCCTTAAGCCATGGGTCTGCACATGCCTCACACTAGGCTTTCCCCTGTACTGAGTAACCTTTCACCTGTGCTGTGAGAAGATGTGCCCAGGCTCGCTAGACACTACACTGCCAACTGCTGCTGACCACCATCTGGGCTCACCAGGCTTATCCAATTGTTTTCCATCATTGCTTTGACATAACCCTTATTAGATCTGACAGTCCTGAACATAAATTTATCACTTGATTTTGTTCATTCTGATCCCAGAATATGGAATCCAACCAGATAATCTTGGTAACCACTACTGACTGACTAGCACTGCTGCCTCACAGTGCCAGGGACCTGAGTTCAATTCCAGCCTTAAGTGACTGTCTGCATGGAGTCTGCACAAGCTCCCATGTCAGCGTGGATTTCCTCCGGGGGCCCCAGTTTCCTCCAATAGTCCAAAGATGTACAGATTAGGTGGATTGGCAATTCTAAATTGCCCATAGTGTCCAGGGAAGTCCAGGCTAGATGGGTTAGCTGTAGTAAATGTGAAGTTTTGGGGATAGGGTGAGGTCTGAGTGGGGTGCTCTTCAGAGGGCTGGTGTACAATTGATGGGTTGAATTAAGTCTTTCTGCATTGTAGGGATCGTATGATTCTATGACTTAAACATAGCTCATCATCTCAACCAGTATAGAGATGAAAGAATACGCAAAGTTCCAAAATAACTTTCATTATCTGAAACATATGACTGCATTGAGGATGCAAAAGTAAGTCAATTTTTAGCTTTGTTATGGAAAGAAGTTAAAAATTAGCATTTCTCAAGCATTCTAAACAATTTTGATACAATCCAAAGTAACCTATAGCCAATTTAAGTGCTCTTTTAGAGTAGTCATTATTATAATGTAGAAAACACAGCAAGCAATCAGCTTACAGTCAGATTATTAAAAGATCCTGGTTGAAAATTGAGGGGAGCTCCTCTGCTTATCTTTACAATAGATGATACAGCATCTTTTATTATATTCACCCAAGAGGACACACAATTTAACATAAAGCATTGCACTGAAATTTTGAACTGGATTACCGAGGCCAAGTTTCTGGTATAGGAAGTGAACCATTAACCTTCTTACCCAAAAGCTAGAATGTGTACAAAAATCATGGCATGACTCAGATGCACTGAGAGAGTAGTATCGCAGGATTAAACTGTCCTTAACTTGGCCCAATTTGGGATAAACCAAAGCCCGGGCACACAAAAGTTAAAAGGTCAATATTAGGAAATAAGATAATGATGAAAGTAAGTTGACTGGGTAGGGAATGGGTAGTTGGGAGGGCAATTATATTCAAAATTCACTGGATAGCCAAGCTCAAATTCATAAATAGTTTCAAGATGCTACATCTCAGCTATCTCCTCCAGATAACATCCTTGTGTGCAGCTGCTACTTCTTTTCCTTGTGCCATGCTGTCTCTATGTCAATAATCTCCAGTCTTCCAATCACTATTGTCCTTGCCTTAATGAACTCTTATCCTCCTTAATAAACCTTCATTTTCAGTTTTCAAAAGGCTTGACAACTTTTGACAAAGCAATTGCGCTCCCAACCCTGCTCTTCTCTTCATGCTTTGTGTTCACTTTTCTTGCTACTGCTATGTAAATTGCTCCAAGATGTTTCTACTACAGAAGCAAAATTGCGACTGCAGATAGTACCTTCACCTACTAACCTATCTGATGAGAGCTTTCGGCATATTAAAAATTGCATACATGTTCACTTTAAAATTTTATTTTCACAGAGCAGGAAGATCTGAGAAAATTGCTACATTCGATATGAACACAATGAAAAAGCAATATTGTATATAAGAAAAAAAAAGATGTTTTCCTGTTCTTTGCTTTACGGAATGGCTCCATGTATGTCGACAATATACAGCTCAACCTCACCATTTCCTCTTTCTACTTTGCTATCACTACTTGTCCAACATCTAACACTCCCTATGCAGAACTTATCTCCAACTCAATTTTGTGAACTCAGAGACCATTGTTTTTGCTCCTCTTTATAAACTCCTTTTCCTCATGACTGACATTGTCTTTCTCCCTGAAGGATGTCTGGTTAAACCAGACTGTTCACAACCATGGTTCATGTTTTACCCACAGATAAATTTCTGTTCGTAACACATCCACATTACGAATAAGACCAACTAATTCCAATTCCATAACATGATCCAATTCTATCCTGTCTCAGCTGTTGCTGAGTAAACACACATTTCTTTGTTACTTCCAGACATGATTATCTCATGTGACTCAGTGTCTAACTTTGCTTTATAATGCTTGTGAAGCACCTTGAGACATTTTATTACGTTAATAGTACCATATAAATGCAAATTGTTCTTTGGACAAAATTTCATAATTCACTTGTAATAACTTGCATTTATAAAGAATCTTTAATATTGTAAAACAGTCCAAACTGGCTTCACAGGAACGTTATAAAACAAACTACTATATCACCATTAGGAAATATTTTGCTTTTGGTCATTCAGCTTGAGAAGCAGACTTTAAGAAGCATCTCAAATGAGGAGGCAGGCAGAGAGATGGAGAGGTTTAGAAAGAAATTAAAGAACTTAAGGTCTTAGCAGGTGAAGATATGGCAGTCAGCACTGGAACAATTAAAATTGGAGATGATCAAGAAGATAGAATTGGGGGACACAGATATACTGAAGGTTTGTAGGGATGAAGGAAATTGCACGAAGAGGAAGGGTGAAACTTTAGAGGTACTCTGAAAACATGAGGAAATTAAAATGCAAATGTTGCTTAACAGGAGCCAATTTAGATCAGCGAGCATAAATGTTGGGTAAAAGGAAATTGATTAGTGTTTGGACACATGGAGGAGTTTTGGATGGCTTTTTGTTTTTGGACATAGAATAAGTGGGACCAGCCAGGAGCTCTTTTGGACAGGCATATCTGAAAGTGAAAAAAAAAGTGTGGAGATAGATTTCAACAAATGAGCTGAGAGGGACAATACTATGGAGACAGAAATAGAAAATCTTATTGATGATGAATTATGAAGACAGAAGCTCATCTTGGGGTCAATAACTCAGCAAGGTTGCAAACTACCTGGTTTATTCTCAGAAAATTGCCAGGGAGAAGGGGAATTGGTAGCAAGGGAATGCAGTTAGTAGCAATGACTAAAGACAATGGTCTTCATGATATTTAAGTAGAGAGAAATCCGGTACTGAATGTCAAGCAAGTAGTCTGACAGCTTAGAAACAGTGGAAGGTTTGAGAAAGGTGATGTGTTATGTCTCATGTTCAGCAAACCATCAAGATACACACTCATGATATAATCATATTATCAGAGCATGCAATCTGATGGTATGACAATCTCAGATTCAATGTTAACTGTGATCACTTGAATGAAGCATGCTCTTCTGCTGGAAGTAAGTGGCCTATTACTAGCACAGCCACCTATGTGTCTGTGAATATAATGATCATATATAAAAGCCTGCCATAATAAAGATCTGTTAAATCTTTGAATGCTACATTATCCGTGCCTAGGTTCTTATGTTAGAAGGGATAAATTAGCATTACTGTACCAGGTAACAATACTACTGGAGTCAAAACCCACATCAAGTGGTAGTGAGGAAATTGACACTCTGTTTCTGGATGTTACTGAGAGGCAGCATGTAGATAAGAAAGGGAAACCCAACAATAGATCCCTGGGAGAACACTAAAGCACCAAAGGTAAATGTACAGAAGTAGGAATGGAACCATTCGTTGCAAATGATATGCTGGCTACAGTTGGATAGGTAAACAGTGAGTTAATATAGTCACATCCAACAGGATGGTTTGTTGAAGAAGCATTGGAAAAGGATGTGTGAAATCAAGTCAGACTTGGCAAAGATCCATGTTTAAGAAGATGAAAAAAGGTAGTTTAACCTTTGTCTAGTCACATGGGATGTTCTTTGAGACTTTGGTAAAAACCCACTTTATATTGTCGCAGGGAGTGGAAATCTAGCAAGGGATCAAATATATATGCACCAGGATTTAGGAGGCAACAATAGTTTCATGGATTTTGGGGAGGGAAGAAAGATTGGAGATGGAAGAACAGAGGAATCAAGGATTTTTTTTTTCTGTGAGTAGAGTGATGACAAATTTGAAGGAGAGGGGGCAGAACTTGACATGAGAAAACTGTAACAATATCAGCAATCATAGGGATCAAGAAGGAGGTTAGGCTGTTTAGAAGTTTCAGGGAATTAGGCCTAAGTGACAAGAGATGGGTACAAGAGCAGGATACATTCAAAAAGTGAACTTGAAGAATGCAAGAGTAAAAGCAACATGGAGAATGTAGGAGTAAATATAGGAAATGCAAACTTAGGGCTAGGGTGGAGAGAACCATTGAGGATGTTTGCCCTCACGGGGTAGGGAAAGGTGGTGGGTGAATGAGGGGTTTGGTTTTAACAGAGAAGCCCATTGGATGGTCTCAAACACAATGGCAAAGAAATTCATGACCTTGTTGCGCTTGTTATAGGAAGTAAAGGAGGATGAAGAGACAGGAAAGAACAGTTTAAGATTTGCAGTCAAGAAAATTAACCAGGATTGTTCAGCGAGAGACAATAATGATTTTAAGGAAACTAGGACATCAAAGGTAGTCAAGTGTTTTTTTTAAGCAGATCGGTAATTGCAGAATTATTATATAGAACAGAGAGTCAAACGCTAGGCAGTGGAATTTTCCAAATGCTGTTGGAAATGAATTGGGAGAGTAAATCTTCCCAGGACCAGCCGCAGAAGGAAGTATGGCTAGATGGGTGGGTGGAGGACGGGCATTTGCATTAAGCATAGTGATCAGCAATGGCCTTATCTGTGACTGGCATACTGCAAGTAACAAGGCCACATGTAACGTTAAGGTCAAGGAGATAGCCATGAACAAATGGAGCGAGAGACGAACGAAGGATAGAGGGCACGTAACTCGGAGACACAACATGATGAAATTAAAATAATTCTTCAAGGATGAGAAGTTATTTTGTGCAAAGGCTGAGAAGAACAGCAATGAAGAAATCCAGACGGGGAAAAGAGCTGTGGTTTAGATTAGACCGATTCCCTATAGTGTGGAAACAGGCCATTTGACCCAACAAGTCCACACCAACCCTCCAAAGAGTCACCCATCCAGACCCATTTCCTCTGACTAATGCACCTAACACTATGGGCAATTTAGCATGGCCAATTCACCTGACCTGCACGTCTTTCCACTGTGGGAGGAAACCGGAGCACGCAGACACAGGGAGTATGTACAAACTCCACACAGACAGTCACCCGAGGCTGGAATCGAATCTGGGTGCCTGGTGCTGTGAGGCAGCAGTGCTAACCACCAAGCCACCGTGGTATTCAGGTGGACAATAAAAAATGAGAATTTTGAATGTCAGATCAAAAAGATGAGGGGGTTAAAAAAAAAGGTGTGATATTCCAAGAAGCGGAAAGTACCAGAAGAGGTATGGACAGATCAAACTGTGTCTTTGTGGTGAGAACTACAGTGCCCATTGTGTAGTCACTTACCAAAAAATATTCTCATTATTTCAACTCCAAGGTAGAGAAATAGCATCACTAGGTCCAAAGTCAGATTTGCAGAAGTATATGGTAAGAGCTGACCTACAATATACAGAGCAGAAAATATTACAGGCAGGGGAAAAATAATAACAAATGCACATTATTTGCATAGGATAAGTCCAGACACTGCCACAGTGAAAATATATCAGTGATATTTTGCAAACAAGCTGTTCAGTCATATTATTGCACATTTCTGGAGCAGATGAGGTTTGAACCCATGCTTCCAGAGGTGGGTACACTACCACTATACCAAAACAGCCTAGCATTTTAGTGACATACACTTTTGGTGTTACGGGTAAAGACAGACAGAACAGAGAAAGGGTGTTTATGGAGGGGATATCATGAATTGTCTTCACCCTCTATAATAATCCTGGAGTATTAGGAAGATTTGTAGTTTTTTTAATAACCTGCTCAGATGTTATGACACACCTCCAGAGAATGGAGGACACAAACCCATACCTTCTAGCCCAGAGATAGGACTCTACCATTGCACCACAAGAGCCCTTAGATTTAAAGAGAACTCAGCTCTTCGTAATTTTAATCAACCTCCTCAGACGTGTAACATACCTCTGGGAAAGTTGGGCTTGACCATAGGCCTCATGGCTCAGGGCAGGGACACCACTGCTACACCACCAGACCCCTTGCATATTAGCAATAGATAATTTCTAATCAATCCAATGAGAGAAGTTATTACACGCTTCTGAGCAGGTGGGACTTTAACCAAGGCCTCCTGCCCAAGAGACAGAGATACTACCACTGTACCACCAGAACCCAATAGCAAGTATGTGATAAATATGTTAAAGAGCTTCATGTTGATCTCCAGAGCAGGTGAGATTTGAACCTAAACCTCTTGCTGCACAGAGCCTTTAGTATCCTTAGTGGCAGATGGAGTTCAGTTTAAGAAAGTGTGTGGTTCTCCATCTTGGACCAAAAAAGGACAGATCAGGATACTTTCAAGATGATATGAAGTCACATAAAATGAAGACCAAAGGAATATGGGGATTCAAGTGCACTGTAACATTTTAAAAGGTCACAAATACGTGCAGAAAATAATCAAGAAAGCTAACAGAATACTGGCCTTTATATCTGGAGGACTTCAGTATAAAGATGTAAAGGTTATGCTGCAGTTGTACAAAACCCTGGTTAGACCCTGTTTGAAATACAGCAAGCAGATCGAGGCATCACACCTTAGGGATGAGATATTGGCCTTGGAGACGTACAAGATAGATTTACAAGAATAATTCCTGGACTTCAGGGGTTAACTGATGATGAGAGCTTTTACAAGTTAGGCCTGTTTTCTCCAGAGTTTAGAAGATTCAGGGCAGAAGTCTTCAAGATGCTAACAGGAAAAGACAGGATAGATGAACTATTTCCAATGATTGGGGATTCTAGAATTAGGGCTCAGCGTCTAAAAAATCAGGGCTAGACCATTCATGTCTACACACGAAGGGTGATAGATGTTTGGAACTCTCTTTCACAAATGACAGTGTGTGCTAGATCTGTTTTAATTTTAAATGAGTTAGTTTATTTTTGTTAGGCAAGTGGGTGGCACGGTGGCTCAGTGGTTAGCACTGCTGCCTCACAGCACCAGGGACCCAGGTTCAATTCCAGCCTCGGGCGACTGTCTGGTACGGAGTTTGCACGTTCTCCCTGTGTCTGCGTGGGTTTACTCTGGGTGCTCCAGTTTCCTCCCATAGTCCAAAGATGTGTAGGCTAGGCGAATTGACCATGCTAAATTGTCCATAGTGTTAAGTGCATTTGTCAGGGGTAAATATAGGATAGGAGGGTGAGTTACTCTTTGGAGGGTCGGTGTGGAATTGTTGGGCTGAAGGGCCTGTTTCCATACTGTAGGGAATCTTAATCTATATAAATTCAGGCCATGACCAGCCATTATCTCATTGAATGGCAAACAGGCTCAAGAATGACTACTACAGTTCTTATGTTTCTAACCAGCGCTTTTTTTAAAAAAAAAGTTTCTAATGAACCTGTTCAGAGATTATGCATCTCTGTCACAGGTGGGACTTGAACCCAGATCTCTTGGCCTGGAGGTAGGGAGACTACCACTGCACAACAGCCCCGTAGCACATTAATGATATTTTTCCACCAAAGGACATGTCCTTTTGAACCTCCAGATACCTGTTCAAATATATTATTACACACCTTGAAAGCATGTGAGACTTGAACCCATGAAGGGCTTATACCCGAAACGTCGATTCTCCTGCTCCTCGGATGCTGCCTGACCTGCTGTGCTTTTCCAGCACCACACTCTCAACTCTGATCTCCAGTATCTGCAGTCCTCACTTTCTCCCAGACTCTCTGGCTCAGAGTAGGGATACTTGCACTGCACCACGAACTCTGTCGCACAGTAATGATGTACAGAGATATTAAATGTCAAACAGCAGTTATCAATATAGGCAGTCTGTCTACGGTGCAATGGTCCTCACCTTTGAGCCAGGAGGCTTGGGTTCAAGTTCCACCTGCTCCAGAGGTGTGCAATAATATTGTTGAACACGTTGTTTAGAAAATATCCATGAGAATGGGAAATGCATTTGTTATAAGAGCCCTATTCTTTATATCTGGACCAGAATCTATATTTCAGTATCAAATCAGATGAAATGTTGCAGATAAGAAACTATGCAATCTTAGGCCTGGGCAGAAATCTCCAAGCACAGAAATTATCTCAGAGGAGAGTACAGGAAACCCTACTGGAAGCTATGCCTCCTTTTTATTTACTTAATCACAGCGGATAGGACTATATAGTTTACAGGTTAAAAACCTTTTTGAAAAGCAACAGAGGCCCTCAGGTGGCAAATGGGTGAGGCAGTTAGATAAGGTGCAGGGTTGGCAGGTAGGACGGGATGGGTCTCAGTCATATAATTATCCAGGCGTTAGAATAGGTTTTAATCCCTCTAACTACTTTTTCTAGCTACATTCAATACTGAAGAAGGTTCACTGATGCAATAAGCTGTTAAAAATCACACAATACTAGGTTATAGGCTAACAGTTTTATTTAAAAGTACTAGCTTTTGGAGCACTGCTCCTTCATCAGGTGGGGCAGGATCATGGGACACAAAATTTATAGCAAAAGATCATGGTGTCAGACAATTGATGTGATATATTTGAACAAACCTAGATTGCTGAGAAGTCTTTCATCTTTTAGATGGGCAGCACGGTGGCACAGTGGTTAGCACTGCTGCATCACAGCGTCAGAGACCCGGGTTCAGTTCCCGCCTCTGGGGACTGACTGTGTGGACTTTGCACATTCTCCCCGTGCCTGTGTGGGTTTCCTCCGGGTGCTCCGGTTTCCTCCCACAGTTCAAAAATGTGCAGGTTAGGTGAGCTTGCCATGCTAAATTGCCCGTAGTGTTAGGTGAAGGGGTAAATGTCGGGGAATGGGTCTGAGTGGGTAGTGCTTCGGCGGGTTGGTGTGGACTTGTTGGCCCGAAGGGCCTGTTTCCACACTGTAAGTAATCTAATCTAATGAGTTGTAGGTTTCGATTCATTAATATGTAAATCCCAGAACTTCTTTCAAGTCACATTCTTGAGATAACTTAAGGTTTTATTTTTAACAAAGTGACATCTCAGCTCAGACAATGCATTAAAGGTACGAGGTTAGAGTCTGTATGTATCCCAATCTTAAGTCAGACTGGTTCTATTTCCAAAATAGGAATGTGTAAAATGTAACAAGGATTGACTGCCTACAGATGGTGTGCTTTTTGAACAAAACAAAATGTATCTGCAAATCCAATTCCACAAATGCAAATTCATGCATCATTGAGATGTCAGAGGTAGTTTCTTTACACAGAAAGTGGTGGGTACATGGAATGCACTGCCAGCAGTGGTAGTAGAGACAGATACATTAGGGGCATTTAACCGATTCTTAGATAGGCACATGGATGATAGTACAATGAAAGGTATGCAGGTTAGTTTGATCTTAGAGTGGGATAAAAGGTCGGCTCAACATCAAGGGCCGAAGGGTCTGTACTGTACTGTTCTATGCAACCAGTAGACTGTCTCAGGATTTCCAAACAGTCCAGACATGCATCTTTTACGGTATATCCAGTCCCCAGCTCTCTGGAGACTGCAAGATCTATGTTCATGTTTTTCCAGCTATGTTGGAACGTAAATTTTTGAAATACTATCTGGGAAAACATGTCCAGGGCATGCCATACACCAATTAATCACCTCTGGATAAATGCAAAAATCATTTCAGGAGATGATCAGTTTCAGTCAGACAGTTTTACAAATGTTACTCATGGAACTAATTAGTAATTCAGTTTTGAGGTCAGTTGAGAAAAAGAGGCTTTCTGCCAGTTCATGAAACGTTTAAACAAATAAAGATCTCATTCCTGTCTGTTCCCATGAATGAGTTTCTTTTCAGGATTTTCAAAGCAGGCCATTCAGCCCATTGAGTCCTCACCATCCCTCCAAAGTGCATCCCACCCAGACCCAGCCCTCTACTATACCCCTGTAACACTGCACTTCTCATGGTGAACCCACCTAACCTACACATCCCTGGACACAATGGGGCCAATTTAGCATAGTCAATCCACCTACCCTGCACATCTTTGGACTTTAGAAGAAAACAAGAATATCCACAGCAAACCCACACAGATATGGAGAGAATGTGCAAACTCCACACAGACAGTCATCCAAGGGTGGAATCAAACCTGGGTCCCTAGTGTTGTGAAGCAGCAGAGCTAACCACTGAGCCATTGTGACGCCTTCATCATTTACTATCCTGACAGGTTAGTCTTAAAACCTGGTACACCACTTGGGTGAGACAACCGTATCCATGTAAATTTTCTATCCCCTTTTTTCCTAAAGCTATTGATTTGACAGACCTAGAATAATGTGCACTAATACCTCATCCTGATTGTATATCAAATTTTTACTTCCTGTAAAAGTTTCAGGTCAATTGCAACAGCGCCACAACCATACGCATTCTCAAAAAAGAACTCAAAACCTACTTTTGTATATGAAAAGAAGGATCTCTGCCACAAAGTATGCTGCATAGTACCAGGTGTTCAGGAATAGCAGAACTTCCAGTGGAGTTAAGGAGAGCTGATACAAAACATTAAGGAATCAATACACATACAAATCTTCATTATTGCAGCATTTTTTAAAATTTCAGAAGACATTCAGTATTGATCTAATAACCCAAAGATTATAGCTGATAAGATTTCTGATTGCAAGACTAACAATTCAAGTATGGGTTGTTTGTGCTGTGTAGTCTTATGTCAACCAGGGTCAAAGAAACTAAAGCTTTTGCTTTGCAAAACAAAATCTATCAAGAGGTAGTTTTTTTTTGTGTGTGAAGCCTGCCTTTTTATAACTTTCCCTCACTCAACTCCTGCTCCCCTCCACACACTGTCCTAGTCAAGAACTATCAGCCATTATTCAAATCCTCAATTTTGTCTTCTACATGCATTCTCAAAGGAGTAAATTTTGCACAACTTTAATTTACAAAAGGATACAACTGGAGGAGGCTTTCCTGCAATAAAAGACACAAATCATTAAAAAGGAACTGTTGCAAATATGTTCCTGGAACCATTTAATTTGAAAATACACCTTTTGACCTAGCTCTGAGTCAGACAGACCACAAAGGTCCAGAGCTGATCAAGCCAAGCAGCTCTAAGGATGCTCCAATCAATATATGCAGTGGAAGAAAGCAGCTGTTCCTAATGAAGAATTCTTATCAACATATTAAGAGTAAAAGGATAACTAATAAAGGACGAAAGACCATAAAAGATCAAAAAGAAAACTTAGGTATAGAGATAAAAGATGTTGGTATGGTTCTTAATAAATGCTTTGCATCCACCTTCACAAAAGAGGGTGATAAGGCTGATATTGTAGTTTTGAATATGACAGAAATCTTGAAAAGGACGTGTTAATAAAATTAATGAAACTGAATATGACCAGGGCCATTTCAAACATATCCCAGACTGTTAAATGTGACAAAAGATGTGACCATAATTTTCCAGTCCTCTCTGGATACAGGTGTGGTGCCAGAGGATTGAAAGACTACTAAAAACTTTGTTTAAAAAGGTAGATTGGTTAAGATATTTAAAGTCCATGGAATCAAAGAGAATGTAGAAACCCAGATACAAGATTGGCACAGTAGCAGGTAGCAAAGGGTAAGTGTTGATGGGAGTTTTTGAGACTGGATGTCTCAAGTGGGACTTTGTAGAGCTCTGTACTTGTGTAATATTTATTAATTATTTGGATGTAAACATTGGGAGTGTCATTAAGAAATGCACAGACATCACAAAAATTGACTGCACCGGATAGTAAGGAGAATAGCTATAAACTACAGGAAGATATCAATAGAATGGTTAGGTAGGCAGAAATATGAGGTGATACATCTGGGGAGGTAACAACACAAAGGAATAGACAATTGATGAGAGAATACAGAGGTGTAAAGGAAATGAGTGATCTTGGAAGTGAAAGTTGACAATTCCTTGATGGTAGCAGGCTAGGTCGGTAAGGTGGTTAAGGCAGCATAGTTTTATTAGTCGAAATAGATTATACATGAGTAGGGAATTTATGCGAGAACTGATTGGTTAAGCCAACATGAGCACACTGTTCGGTTCTGGTTATCTCATTAAAACAAAGCATGTTATTGCACTAAAAGTAAAGTCACCATAGTGTTACCAGACATAGTAGTGGTATAAACTGAAGGCCACCACACCTCAGGCATGGGGAGAGATTGAGAAGGAGAGACCTTCATAGAAATTTCAGCTAGTGCAGAAACTAAACCCAAACTGCATTTACTGCTCCTCGGATGCTGCCTGAACTGCTGTGCTCTTCCAGCACCACTAATCCAGAATCTGGTTTCCAGCATCTGCAGTCATTGTTTTTACCTAGTTTTTCACAAGCACGCTGTCCAGCTAAATGAACTAACTAATTTCCTATTGCATAGTGAGATTAAGTATGTGGAGGAAAAATATGGCAATGGAATATATAGTGGGAAAATATGAAATGATCAAGGGTCACTCGACCCAAGACATCAAATCTGATTTCTCTCCACAGATGCTGCCAGACCTGCTGAGTTTTAAAACATTTCTGTTTTTGTTTGTAAAATAAACAGGCTAGTTATCTAAAGAATAAGAAATTCGGGGTCTGGAAGATGCAGAGGAATCTGGTTGTCCTTCCATATGAATCGCAAAAGTTTAGTACGCAGGTGGAGTAAGTAATTAGGAAAAGTATTTTTCAATTCTTCTGAACAATCACCACTTTTAAAAGTGCCACGTGAACAAAATGCAGGCAGTGGTACTCTGCTCATGGTATAAGTACGTGTCGCCGATACTGTTAGATTGGGTTTGTTAATTACTCATTCTTCTCCCTTTCCTCAAAGCTGCCTGGACCTCTCCCTGAAACCCCCGAATCTCTTTTCTCCTTCTTCTTCTCCTCCTTCTCCGCCGCCGCCATCAATCTGCTCACCCACCTCTCGCCATTTTACGTTACCACAGCAACAGCTTCCAGCGTCTTTCCGTCACTTCCTGGTAACGAATCCGAAACGGTCACGTTCGTACCAGACGGAGTGTTTTGTTTACCTGCGGAATACACCAGAAGGTGGTCTTTTAAAAATCATACTGGGCAAAGTGTAGGACCCGCTCTTCCTGCCACCTGCGAGATAGCGATATTGCTGTGTCTTGCACTTTGATATTCAATGAGTGTCTCTCGTGTAAGATCTTTCCAAATGAAACAAGGCAACTGTAATGTACAACCCCCGACTGAGTAATACAAAACGGCATATTACCACCATTTGCCATATTATAATATGACTAGACCAATATCAACAGTACCTAAAATGTAACGGGTAGGTTGAATATTTGCTTTTACTACATTCACAACTGAAACACATACATGACCAATATTTCCAAAGTAATCTACACGCAAACTAACCTTTTTCTTAACCACTATGTGGTTGACAAACATATCATCACTTGACAAGTCATACAATTATTTTCTTCTTCCTTCCTGAATAAGTTAAATTAACCAATCTGAATTCTTGAAGTATCTGATTCCATTTCCCTTGGCTTCAGTTTTAACACATTCGACTGTGCCAACTCCGAACTTTGAATTTAATTACCAACTTCACTTAATGATTTTGAGACTGACATTGATTGACTCATATTAATCCTGATTTGTTTATTCTGTACTGACAAACTTTCATTTTCCTTCTGGCTATTTTATTTATGACTTTTACTTTGGTCTGAAGGTGGAATTCGGATTATGGGAAGTCCACCACGGTATCCTTTCATCAAATTTTGTCTTTCAAGCAAACTGTTTCTCCAAACCGCGCTGAATGAATGCGGATAGTCTCTTTACAACATACTTCTCCTTTTGCCTTTGGTGGTTTTCAACCTTGACATGCACTGAGCTCTCTGAATTTTATGCAAGATTTATTGTGTCTCATCTTCATTTTATCTTGATTTGCGATTGACATGAGATTTAAGCAAGTTAAATCTTGTCCAGGAGTTTAAACACTAATTTGGAAGTTAAACAATTGATTGCAGATTCTGAGATTATTTTTTCAGAGAATACTGTATCTTGTGTCATCTGGAAACATGGGAATTACAGCCAAACTTGGCACTGAGCTAGTAGCTCTGTAAAGACCTCTTCCCATGTACTTTACCTTCTGCAGCAAAACTTGATGCTGGATGATACCATAATACTGATGTGTATTTCATGGACTATTGTCTGACAAACCCATAAATTGCAAACCAACTTCTCAAAACCTCAATTGTTTGGACACTTGCGGTATAAAGCACAGATTCAACATTTATTCACTTGCCATAGCCATCAACCAAAGCAAACTAGTCTTTCCCTACTGCTTCAAAGAAATTGACATATACCAATTTTATGACCAGATGAGGAAGGGTAAATCAGCTCCATTCTCAACCTGTCCAATTGGTCACAACATAGATTTTTAAGTCACTTTTAGCACACAGCTATACCTTTCTCCAATTAAAACATAACTAGCTGTATTCACCAGAAACAGCAAGGAACCAAAATGCAAGGTTTTCTTAAAGGAAAGAATATTTTTACTAACAACCGACCCCACAAAAAATAATAAAGATGCAACAAGAAGCATACAACCTCTGTAAAATCATGTTCCCTTCACACAGACACAGGGACAAACTTTAAAATGGTATAAAGGAATACAGAGTTCAGAGTCTTTTGGCCATCATAGAGTCTTAGAGATGTACAGCACGGAAATAGACCCTACGGTCCAACTCATCCATGCTGACCAGACATCCCAACTCAATCTAGTCCCACCTGCCAGCACCCAGCCCATATCCCTCCAAACCCTTCCTATTTATATACCCATCCAGATACCTTTTAAATGTTGCAATTGTACCAGCCTCCACCATATCCTCTAGCAACTCATTCCATACACGTACCACCCTCTGTGTGAAAAGGTTGCCCTTTAGGTCTCTTTTATATCTTTCCTCTCTCACCCTAAACCTATGCCCTCTAGTTCTGGACTCCCCAACCCCAGGGAAAAGACTTTGTCTATTTATCCTAACCATGCCCCTCATAATTTTGTAAACCTCTATAAGGTCACCCCTCAGCCTCCTACACCCCAGGGAACACAGTCCCAGCCTATTCAACCTCTCCCTATAGCTCAAATCCTCCAACCCTGGCAACATCCTTGTAAATCTTTTCTGAACCCTTTCAAGTTTCACAACATCCTTCAGACAGGAAGGAGACCAGAATTGCATGCAATATTCCAACAGTGGCCTATCCAATGAGCTGTACAGCTACAACATAACCTCTCAACACCAGTACTCAATATTCTGACCAATAAAGAAAAGAATACCAAACGCCTTCTTCAATATCCTGTCTACCTGTAATTCCACTTTCAAGGAGCTATGAACCTGCACTCCAAGGTTTCTTTGTTCAACAACACTCCCCAGGACCTTACCATTAAATGTATAAGTCCTGCTAAGATTTGCTTTCCCAAAATGCAGCACCTCACATTTATCTAAATTAAACTCCATCTGCCACTTCTCAGCCCATTGGCCCATCTGATCAAGATCCCATTGTAATCTGAGGTAACCTTCTCTGTTGTCCACTACACCTCCAATTTTGGTTCTCCTGCAAACTTACTGGCCATACCTCTTATGCTCACATCCAAATCAATAATATAAATGATGAAAAGTAGTGGACCCAGCATCGTTCCTTATGGGACCCCACTTGTGACAGGCCTCCAGTCTGAAAAATCCTCCACCACCACCCTCTGTCTTCTACCTTTTGAGCCTTGAGGTATAAGGTTTAAACCTGTGGATGGTTAGTTGATGTCTTGGACAATCAACTGTTGAGAATATTGCAGTCATCCATTGGGTTCTGGGTCACGCTGCTTCTTTCCAATTGTTTATAATGTATTTTTTTGAGAAACATTTTCTCCCTCTGAGAACACTTTGTGTGTGCTCAGAACCTTTTTTGTTTGTAAAAATATACTTTATTTGTTTAAACAAAATCTATAAGTACATACAAAAGGCTTCTTATTCTGTAGTGTACAACTGTTCCAATGAGGAAAAATAAGCACTATACAATATGTTGAAATTTTATATCCCACAGACCTACCATGCAGTTGCAAATAACAAGGGCATTTTTAACTCATACAGGAAAGAAACATTTGCATTATCAGGCAATGAGGGCGTCTGACGATTGAACATTCCCCATTATACTTTGGCAGAAAGACCTCAGACAGTAGTCTTACCACACTACACTAAAGCTGCCAAGCTTGAGTGCATCCATCAGCATGTCGTCCTGGAACCTTGAAATGTGCCCATCTGAAACACTCAGTCAAGGTCTCTTTGCGCTGGAAGACCAACAGGTTTGAGCGTCCTGCATCATGGAGTTGATGGTCTTCCAGGCATAATCGATGTTTGCCTTGGTGTTATGGACCAGGCCCGACCACCTCAAAACATTTCACGAAAGTGGCCCAGACTCTAACTTTGCTAGATGTTTTAAACAGGAATGATGCAGCTGTTCAAACCACTAAGTTTTAAACAAAACAGAATTTATTTACAAGATTTAAACACAAACAAAAGAGAACAGAATACCAAATAAGTTGTCTTGTCCGAAAACCCAACAGACTATCCCAACTTAATGATGCTGTTCCAAATACTTGCAACAATCCCCAAAAACACCTCTTGGCACAAAAGGTAAAATCAAAAACAGGAAAGAAGTCACAGAGAGACCAGCATGGACCTGCTTCTTTGAGTCCTGCAGCATTTTCCACTACTGCTAAAAACCAAACCAAACCAGAGAAAAGTTGAGCTGGGAGAACTGGCCGCTCCCCTTTCATTATACAAGTGTTTTTTTTTTAAAACTTGAAAGCTTTCTGGCTGAGGGAGTATCTGTTAGCTGTTATCAAATTGGTCCGAAAACACTTCAACCCTAAACTTTTTGGAGTCCGTGTTATTTATGACCTTTCTGGGGATAAAAAAGCCAAGAACAGCATTACCTTGTTAAAGGAGCAGCTTCAGCACACTTGGTGTACATCCGAGGGAATAGACTGGAGAGTACTGCGTCCTGCATCATGGAGTTGTCCACATCAAACCCCAACAGAAGCCACTGAAACTCTCGCCACACCTTCATTTTACAGGTACATTCCAGAAGGACATGTGTAACAGTCTCTTCCCCAACCCTTGCCCCCACTTCAGCTACTTCGAGGGCAGCATGCAGTGGTGGAGAGAGTCCGGGGTACCTGAAGGATCTGATGGGTAGTGTTCTTCTCACCAACAGCCAAGCTACATCTTGATACTTGCTGGAAAGTACTGGTGATAAGATATTCTGCCAAACAACTGTGACAGGCTGCTCAAGGTGCGTTCATTTGCAAATCCTTTCATGAAAAATGGGTGATATGGAATTGTCCAACTACTTGGAGCATTCTGCAGTAACAAGGCCCAGACTCATCTTTTATAACACCAGGGACAGGTAGAAACCCAGAATGTATGATACTTGGTGTTTGCGTACCAAGGGTCTATGCATATCTTGATGCAGGTACACACAAATGTGGCTAACAGGATGAGGGCAGCATTGGGTACAACCTTCACCCCCTTATCCAGAGCTTTGTACATTGTGTCCCTGCAGATGATCCCCAGATGAAGTGGAAGATGGCTCAGGTGACTGCTCAGGCACAGGTTTGGGGAATGGACCAGAAATTGTCCAATGACAATACCTCAAACCTGATAACCAGGTTTCTACCTGCATTGGAGAGACAGCAATGCTCTCATAAGTCCAGTTTGTCTCACCTTGGCAATACACTCCTCCAAAATTATTGTGCATGCACCAGCCCCTCTGAACCATATATCCAGCACTTTCAGATAATCTGCTCTGAATGTGAAGGGGATAGAATATCAGTTGCCCCAGTTTCTAAAGAATATGGCCTTGCTCGTGCCTCGATTTATCTTGGCTCCTGAGGCCAGTACAAACTGGTCGTAGATGCTCAAGAGTCTGTGTACTGAGTGGATTCGAGCAGAAAGCAGTAACGTCATCCATGTACAGGGAGTCTTGACCTTCATTCAGCAAAGACACACCACGTGGACTCTCAAAATACAGCCATTATTGTCATAACTTTATTTACAGCTCCCCAAAAGAAACAGAGGGCAGCAGAAAGGCAGCTGTAATATACCAGAGAAACTGCAATTGTTTGCCAGTACAAGATGAAAAGTGACTGCTTTTGTTCCTCAGTGCAATCTGTGTGAGCTGATCTCAGTCAGGCCATAAGCCCACAGCAGTGCTGTTCTAACTAGTATTGCTGGTATGGTATTTCAAGCTTTAAAATTGCGTAATGATGCAAATTTAAGTAATAAAGCATCCACTAAGAAATAATGATTTAACACAATTTAATTTCATCTTAATGTTGAAAGTTCATATTTCAATCACATTTAAATATCTTAACCCTGAACAATCACTAGGCATGAGAGGTTAATGGATACATTGTCTAAAAGTATGGTGGTAAGTCAACAGCAGAAAACATTTAAAGAAACAATTCAAAATATTCAAAAAAAAAGTGTACAACAAACAGTTCAGCAAGAAGATCCATTCCGGTTCACTCACAGAATTAAGGACAATACTAAATTAAAAGGAAAGGCTTACAATGTTACAAAACAGCAGTAGCAAATCTGAGAATTTAGGTGTTTTAAGATATCAGCAAAGGATCATCGACAAGTTGGGAAAAAGGTTAAAGTGTAA
Source organism: Chiloscyllium plagiosum (assembly GCF_037043375.1). Lineage (NCBI taxonomy): Eukaryota > Metazoa > Chordata > Chondrichthyes > Orectolobiformes > Hemiscylliidae > Chiloscyllium > Chiloscyllium plagiosum. The sequence continues at coordinate 54,518,552 of NW_028270156.1, forward strand.
ACTAGTCAGGAACCTAAAAACAGATTGTTAGAGGTTTAAGTATATAAAATGAAAGAGTATCTAAATATTGGTCTCTTAGAAGAAGAGATAGAAGAAATTATGAGAAATGATAGCATGACAAAGGCATTTAATTGTCTTTCGTGTCTTCAATGTGCAAGATACAAGTTTCATACCAAAAATAGATGGCAATTTAGGGTAGAAAATACGTGAGTAAATTAAGAAAATTAACATTTGCAGAAAAAAATTACTGAAGAAAATTAAGGGACTAAAGTCTGTCAAATTCCAAAGACATGATGGTCTTGACCCTACTGTTCAAAAATTGATAGCCGTGAAATATTAGATGCAGTCGCTAGGATTTTCCAAACTTCCATAAATTTGGAAGTGAACCCATCAATTTCATGATCACAAATGTTAAATTGGTTTTCAAGAAAAAGGAGAGAAGTAAAATATGATTATGGACCAGTAAGCCCCTAATATTAGACATTACAAAATACTAGAATCTATTATTAATGTCACCTTACAGTGCACTTAGATAAGGATAGTATAATTAGAACCAAGCCCACATGGTTTAATCAAAAGGAAATCTCATTTGACTTGTTTTTTATGACCAGAGAAAAGCATTTTTTTTTTAAATTAGAAAAGCAGAATACATTTCTTAAGTGTGTGAAACTTGTAGGTATTGTCAAAAGACAAAATTAGCATACAACCAAAACAAGCAATTTGGAAAACTTCAACTTTTAATTGCTTTTATTTAATTTTAAGAGTTTCAAATGCAAGTTTCCCACCCAAATAATTCCTTGTCAACCTCCTTACTTCTGTATCCTGGCTTCTGTATAAAAGCTCTTGAACAAGCTGAAGAATACCTGTATGGAGTATTTTTCTAAAGCTTCTTCATTAGTCGCAACTATCTACCATGTTAATTGGTATACTTGTAAACTGAAAAGCAACCTGTGGACCGCATTCTTGACAAATTACTTTTACAGCAGTCAAAGTACATTTTAGTGCACTGAACTGAGAACATTTTCACTCGCATACCTCACATGCAATAGCTCAACTGGAAAGCTTTCTGATATTTATTGATAATAACTAAATTAAATCCGACTGAATTAACTTGAAACCGAAGCATAAATATTTGATTTTTTCTTGACATTAAATAAGATTTACAGATTCCACTGTTACTACTGATAGCACAACAGTTCATTCAGTTCAGTACCCTAAAAGAGACATATTCAGATTGAAATAAATAAAACAAATTGCTGGAGAAACTCAGCAAGTCTGGCAGCATTTATGGAAAGAAAACAGAATTAATGTTTCAAATCCAATCACCTTTCTTTAGGAAGGTCACTGGACTCAAAATATTAAGTCTGTTTTCTTTCCACACCTGCTACCAACCTATTGGGTTTCTCCAGCAATCTTCACGTGTGTTTGTTTCAGATTTCTAGCATTTACTGTTCTTTGTTCGATTTGACTCAAACTGTAGCCTACTTAGGGACGAAGTGTGTTCGGTTTTTTTCTTTTCAAAAGCTCAAATTGTAATGATTAAATCTGCTGCTGAAATGAGACAGAATACAAACAATACAGGTTTTATTTGTTGGGCAGTCTGAACAAAAGTAATGAATAGCATTAAGCCAGAATATTCACTGGAAGGAAATTAATGCTAAAAAATCCAAGTCAAACTTTTGAATATTTTCTTCCTGTACACCATATAAAAAACATTTTACATTTGCTCGAAACAGAATCTATTTTAAAAGTTTTAAAAGTTTGCAAAGTGCGAAATAACAAACAGATTACTAGATATTCAATAAAGGGCAATCAAGTTTTTAAGAAATATGTATAGAATTTAATATTCCTCCAAAATACCTTTCAGACATAAAATACAAAGTCAAAGTTAGAATCATACGTCACAGCACATCCAAACATTATTTTATGATTAAGATAAAAGAAAAGTAAAAATATTTCAAAAATTAAACATCTAAAAATGTAAATATAACAAGTAAAATATAGAACAAATGTCAAAACAACTGCAGATTTTTCTGCTAATTCAGAGAATTGTGGACACCTTTGTGCCACATAGTGTTAATGAATCTTTGATACCATCTCCTCCTCTCTTGTCGGGCTACTGTTGGAAACTCATTCCAAAAGGAGAAAGTGAGGACTGCTGATGCTGGAGATCTGAGTCAAGAGTGTGGTGCGAGAAAAGCACAACAGTTCAGGCAGTATCCGAGGAGCAGGAGAATTGATATTTCAGGCATAAGCCCTTCCTTACAAAGGGCTTATGCCTGAAACGTTGATTCTCCTGCTCCTTGGATGCTGCCTGAACTGCTGTGCTTTTCCAGTACCACACTCTTAACTCACTCCTGAAAGTACAGCTCTTTATACCAGGCCTGAATCATTACAGACGTTCAGACCTCCCATCAATCTCTTGTTTTTTCATGTGGGGTATGTTGCAAACTTCACATTATTTCCTCCTGGACCCTTTCAAAATCTGCTTCCTGATACCTCAAAGTCTTGTGGGAAAATTAAAATCAAATTGGGACACAGTAACATATATTTTTAAAAAGCTGTTTGTTTGAGTTACTAAAAAAAAATTTTTTAACTTTGTCCACCCCAGTCCAACACCAGCTTCTCCACATCACAATTTAGCAAAACCATGGACATTTATCTCTAGTTATATTAAAGCTTTATATGATCAAATATACTGTTTATTCATCTTTAATACTCATTGTTTATTAATACATTCCATACACTAATTAAAATACAACCTTCTCAATTTTCAATTTAAAATCAATATACTATTCACAACACAATGTAACACTGAGCTAGCTTGGTCCAACTGGAGGTTAGACTTTATTTGTGCTGATTAATCAAATTATAGGCTGCTGTCTTTGGTCTAGTAAAAGAAAAGTAAAGAAAAATGTTTGCTCTGCCATTCTGATAACTATTCAGAACTAATGGGCATCTCATGATGTACTGTAATTAGTATTTACTATTAACCGTAAATATCAAACTATAAATTCACCTCTTAAAGATGAAATCACAAATAGCACCTATTACCATGCTCTCCATAATCAAATAGCGATGACATCTACTCATCTAGATCACACATGAATAAAGTCAACTGGGAGAACTACTCATGCCACAGAACTTCATCTTTGCAGTAGCAGATTTTTCAGGGAGAAGTAGTATAAAACGGTAGATGACAAAATATCCAAAGTGTTCTAATGCTCATTGAATTTTGATGGAAGGTCAGTGTCCTGAAACATTAATTCACTTCTCTCTACAGATACTGCCTAATCCACTATTACTTGATGTTATTTCAGATTTCCAGCATCTGTTATGCCTTGCTTTTGTAAAGAAATATATACATTTGGTGAGATTTGATCAAAATTAATAATTGTTTGACACAAAGATTTAAATGGCAACTGAATGATTCAGCACTAAAGTGCTCAAAGAATTTCCACCTCATACTGCTCAAGTTCAGGAAGAATATGCAAGTTTTAGTGTAGTGCAGCCCCAGAGTACTTTTTCAAAAATATCGCTAGAAAATTCTTAGTAAATTAAAAATGTCTTTTTACTCAGATGCAAATCTGTACACGTAACTGTCCATTTGTAATGCAATGCGTCACGACATTTGTCATTCTGCCATTTTATTTTCGGACACGGAAGAATTCATTTCGGAGCCATTCTGAGTCCTCATACAATCGAGGGTCACCAAGGCAGAGGGTAGTTCTTTTGTAGAAATAATAGTATAAAACTGAAGCTGGAGGGTGGTAAAATCAGGTTAGTGCTTGATGAAATTATATTAAATTTTCTACAAGATCATGGCATCTGTAGAAACAGATCAAAGTTTTTTCTCATAGACATGTAACACAAAATTTTATATGCGGTACTAGGAAGCCCCAGATTCAGTTTCTGATCAACACTAAATTAATTGATACGAGTTGGTTTAGACTACTGATTATAGCCTCAATACTCTCTATTTACCCCATGAGTGCTGAGGCCAAATTAATTACTGTCATTATAAAATGCCAATGCATGTATCAGGAAAGGCAAAATTAAAGGATGGCATGATGGCTCAGTGGTTAGCACTGCTAAATATAGGGTAGAGAAATGAGTTTGAGTGGGTTTCTCTTTGGAGGGTCAGTGTGGACTTGTAGGGCCAAATGGCCAGTTTCCACACTGTAGGGAATTTAATCTTTAAGGGGCGGCACGGTGGCTCAGTGGTTAGCACTGCTGCCTCACAGCACCAGGGTCCAGGTTCGATTCCAGCCTCGGGCAACTGTCTGTGTGGAGTTTGCACATTCTCCCCGTGTCTATGTGGGTTTCCTCCCACAGTCATAAGATGTACATTTTAGGTGAATTGGCCATGGTAAATTGCCCATAGTGCTGGGTGCATGAGGGAGATAGGTCTGGGTGGGTTACTCTTCGGAGGTTCGGTGTGAACTGGTTGGGCTGAAGGGCCTGTTTCCACACTGTAGGGAATCTAATCTAATTTAAATCAGTCTTCAACTATGATGTCCTCCAACATTAAATATTTGAAATAATCACTGACGAGATTCAAGACTATTATTCCAAGCCACTATGACAAAGATGATCAGTGATTTCGCAACTCTGCCAAAGTAGGAGTGAGAAATTTGGAGATGAAAAAAAGAAATCAGTATTAGGGCTGACCAGGAGTGGAAGTAATGTACTTTTGTGCAGCAATAGTTGTAAGTGTTATTAATAGAAATGAATTATAATATAATTTCAAAGTTTTGAACATGAATTTGAGTTGTCATTGTGGCAAGATGTGTTTTGGCTAGCAACTGGCAGAACTGGGGAAGAAAGGAAGAAGTGAAGGAGAAGAAGAGGGTTGCTGCAGCTAATCATTTATGGGACAGGCAGAGGGAGCATGAGGAGCACAATGTCATGTTCTGGACTAGATCTTCTGTGCAACAAGAGAAAATACATTTTTTTAAAAATGGTATTATTAAGACCTCTGAATTCAAAAGACAAATAATAACCTACACTGACTTTATAAAACCTATTCCTCAAATCAGTAAATGTGTTACTCGCTGCCATGGAGCAGGAAATCATAGAAAGTGAGTGAAGTATAACTTGAAAGGATTTCTAAAAATAAAGTTCTCCGCTGCTCTATTTTCCAATCCTTTGTGGTGCTATCCAGCACCTTATTCAATTTCCTATTCTTTGTTACTAAGCAGCAGCAGGCTTTTTAAAATTTATTTGTGGGTGTTGGTGGCTGGGCCTGCATTTAGTGTCTATTCCTAGCTCCTCTTGAGAAGGTGATGAGGAGCTGTTCATGTGTTGTAGGTAGACCCATAACACTGTTTGGGAGTGAATTCCAGGATTTAGACACAGTGACAGTAAAGGAATGGTGATACATTTCCAAATCAGGATGGTGAGTAGCTCGGTGGAGAACTTGCAGGCAGTCATGTTCCCATGCATCTGCTGCCCTTGTCCTTCTAAATAGAAGTGGTCATGGGTTTGGAAGGTGCTGTCTAAGGTGAATTTCTGCACTGCATCTTGTAGATACACACTGCTGGTACTGATTGTAAGTGGTGGAGGGAGTGAAGTATTCTCATGCTTCCCTGCTCACACAGCAAACATCTTTTCAAGTGAAGATTATAATCCAGTATTTCGAAGGATGTATCACAGACTAAAGGATGGAGTGGGTGGACAGAGAACAAAAGGAAAGGGACAAACAGGCAAGGCCAAAGAAAAGAGAAAGAGATACAATCAGTAACAGGGGACCAAACAATGAGGGAAGGAAGAAAAAGGATGAGAACAGGGAAAGAACTAGAAATGGCTGATGATAGGAAAAAAAAGCTCAGAACAGTTGGAGGACAAAAAGGTGTGTGGAGGGTCTATTTTGTTTTATACAATTTTGTTTTTGCATAAACAAAATATAGCCCGCACACTGGTTTTAAAACATGCATTTGGCACTAAGATTGATAAAGTTGAAGGTTTTAAGAAGATAAGAAAGAATTGTCAGATTGAATCAATTCCTGTAATACTGTCTTAGAAATTCTGCAGACTATTTAGATTTTGTAAGAAACATTTTTGAAACCAAATATAGTATATACTTGTTGATATCCTGCATTACTTTATATAGCAATTTCTTCAATTTCAGTTTCAAACAAATGAAGTTTTCAGTGTGGTACTCCACAGGTGCAAAATCCAAAAATCAGCTTGTGGCAGGTGCCATCTTCTTCAATCTTTAATGCAAATTACCAAGTGTTAGCAATGCCCAATCAATGTGTACCTGACTGTTAAGAGGCCTTAGGGCATAGTTGTTGCTGTCCCTTTGTCTGAGCCAGAATGACCTGGCTCATGTCCACCAGCTCCAGTGGTTTGCCAATACCATGTCTGAACAGATTGATTAAAAATTACATATACTGCTACAGATACTTCCCCAAACACATTTCTTAATGCTAATCATTAGGAAGTAAACTTTTCTTTATTCCCATATATGTCTATCTTACTCCATTTTATGACTCCACCACTCTCCTGACAGCAAAAGTAAAGTTGAAAAACTGCTAAATGAGCCATGTTATGCCTAACCATTATATCGTACCTCTTCATGCAAAGATGTGCAGGTCAGGTGAATTGGCCATGCCAAATTGCCCGTAGTGTTAGGCAAGGGGTAAATGTAGGGGTGTGGGTGGGTTGCGCTTCGGCGGGTCGGTGTGGACTTGTTGGGTCGAAGGGCCTGTTTCCACACTGTAATGTAATCTAATCTAAAGGTAATCTAATCTAAATTAGCACTTTCCACAATGCTCTAATTATTTAGATCCACAATGAGTTCACATTCTTTTTCTTTCCTCTCCTCAAATGGTCTTCTGCACATGATGTCGCAGTGAATTTTGCAGAAGGCCTTGGAATTAAATAGTAGTTGATGTCAAATTATGTGTTTTCAAGCAGCTGGACTTGGCCTGAGCAACAATGAAGTAAGGATGTAGGTTTCTTGCTCCACCTTGCCCTCATACTCACATTTGTTCGAGACATACTACAGTTTTCCAGGGAAGACCAACACAAGCTGCAAGAACAACACCTCATTATTTGCTAAGATACATGCAGCCTTCTGGACTCATCTAAACTTCAGACCATTAACTCTGTCCTTCATAATGTTTTTTTTTACTTCCCCCACCCACACAAGTGTCTGTAGCTTGTCTTTGTTTTGCTTTCAGTCAGAATTGACATTTATTCTGTTAATAACACCTACTCTGGACTTAGGCTTGTCATTTCTCCAAAATTATTACCACTGCCTTTGTGTTTTTCCTCTAGGACACCCTTGATTTCTGAACTCACTTTTACCTCGCTCTGACTTTCCATTCTTACTGCTCCCCCTTTTCCAACAGCATAAAACCCATCACATTTCCACCTCTCTTCAGTTTTCATGAAGCGTCATATTGGACTCAAAACATTAACATTGTTTCTCTCTCTACAGGTGATCTCAGGCCTCTGGAGTTTCTTCAACACTTTCTATTTTTATTTTCTGGATTGTTTGTAAACTTCCCCTAGCTGTGTGTGTGTGTATGTGGGTATCTTTGGGTGTGTGTGGGCGTGGGTGTGCTCATTGATAATATTTGAACGGTAACATACCTAACCGATGGAAAACGAAAAGTGCTTGAAGTCCATTTGTCCACACATACCCACGCATGTTAAACCAACGCAGATTCTGATAGGAATAAGAATTGAAGTGGATATTAAAGGTGAGTAAGATTAAACAGCTCATAGAAACTGTTTCTAGCAACACACACAGCCAATTTTAACCACTTGCAACAGGTTTAGTAATGCTTTTAAACAACCTGACACCCATGTATCACCTAATCAGATTAACAATATAAGCAAACCAAATCCCTTTGACCTTCTTTCTCATCACATGCGTAACAAAAATAGGAACATCGCCAACATCTGTGATGCTCAAATAAAGTCCAATGAAATTGCTTTTGTTCAGAATTTTTTGTAACACTACATCTCATTTGTTAGCAAATTAAGTTTCCTATCAACCAAAGCTTCCACCTTCTATATCTGAAATATGAAACAGAAATTAAAAGGATGTTCATGGATGAGCTGCAGCTATACTCCCAAATTTGCTTTTTTTGATGGCCTCAGCCCCATGAATGATTGCACAAAAAGAGGAATGTGAATAGAACAAAGTCCATTTATAGCATCCCTTTCATGACCTTAGCCAATAAGTTTAAATATAGGAAGCAGTGCCTCTCCTCTGATTCTGTTTCCCATCATCATGGCTCTCTGCTTCTCCAAACACATTTCCTCTTCTAATTTCCTTAGAGTGGTGGATACAACTTTAATGTTTTCAGGATATGGGGAGAGAGCAGGGGAGTAACTGGATTGTTCTTCAAAAGAGCTAGGATGTATTCAATGGCTGAGTAGTCTCTTTTGTTGCACTTTCCAAATTTATCTACTTTTCTTTGCACACCATGCCTCCTGAGGTTTAGCCATGCATGATAGAATTATTATAAATTCCATCTGAAACATGCAGCACCTTCTTTAAAATGCCTTAATTAACAGTGACACTGTTTCTACAGAATTACTGGCAACAAAAATCCAGCCTAATCTCAAGCATTAAGATGGATTTCAGTAACCCACCAAATCACTGTTTTAAAAAAAAATTCTTTAGATCAAAAAAAACTGAGGCATATATACCTTGCATTACTATTGTAGGGTGCACTTGCTTATTCCATTTTATTGTTACTATTATAGTTACACTATATTGGAATGAAGATACATTGTTACTTCTCATAATTTACCTGGACTTGAAAATTATGAAACACTTTAATCATTCTTTTATCCTACTACCTAAAAGGATTTAAAACCCAGCTAGCATTTAATCACTTCTTTGTGATGTATCTCACCTTCTGTCAAAGATTTTTTTTACAATTTCAGTAGCGTTCTGCGCTGGCTACCTTGGTAGTTCATAAGAGCTTCTCAATAAAATACATACTTTCTTTATTTAATGAATAACTGATCCATGACAAATCAGGAATGTCCCTGTTTTGAACCCAAAATCAATGCTAAATTAACTATTTTCAGCACATTTTTCAGGAGCACAAAGCTAATCAATGTTTCTTTTGTGATTGTCATCTAGCAACAGCTGGAAGTGGAGTTGCTTGAAGATGCCACTGAATCCTGTCATGATTCCCTGCACGATACAGTAGCCTAACAACTTCAAATCCCATCTGAGACCAAACATTTTGAGGATCCATGGATCTGTAACCAAGCAGAGAATTAACCTGCTCAAGGAAAAACAGTTTCGAAAATTGACAGGTGAAGTTTCCTAAAAATATCAGTCATGATGTGTGGGAAACAATTAAATAGAAGCATGATTCACAGGGCGAAAGTTCAAAACATTAAGTTATTGTTTCCAACTAATCAGCACAGATCAGGATGACAGCAGGTTGGCCTTTTGCTCCTTTAATTGTGGGTTATTGTGACCAGAGCAGAAAAGGGAGGGTTTTTTGTTTGTTTCTATATCTCAAATGTCAAAAATATTGATTAATTTTTCCTCTGAGGAAACCTGGATATGATTTTGGCTGACGATTGGATGGTGGTGATGCCTGGCCAGATATCTACACATATAGATGTTTTAGCTTTTGTTATTAATTACTGGAACCTTGGCAAATGTCCCTGTCAAAGACCCTGAAAGCAACTGTAACACCAACTTGGTTCAGAATAGCCAATTCATTGAATACTTTTGTTTCATTTTAGACATTGACTTACTCAAGAATTTCAAATATTTCTTTTGAATTAAATATTTAATTTTAATACCTCCACTGTACTACAAAAAGTAACCCTATTCAACTACAGAAATATGATGGAATTTCTCTCCCCATTCTCTCCAAGAAACAATGAAATGTTGCACTGAATAGTAATTTATCACATCTCAAATTACACTTGCAATTAATTACTCAAGTGCAGTAATTTGTTATTCACTTAAATGCAATATCTGCAACTTCATCACTTAAGGTTTGCATACCTGAATCCAAACATGAAAACAGACACTTAAAACGAAGTAAATGCCAGTAACAGCAATGGTTCCAGTAAACCTATGAATCAGCAATTTGACCAAGCCAGCTTGAAAGATGAATGTGTTAAAAAACATTAGGAAGATGATGATGATATTGAAGAGGATTCCAATATCCTGAATACTGAAAGGAGTGAGAGAGAAAAAACAAAAGAGATTTGGTTTAAAGTTCCCAGACTAATAATAGCAGTTCCATAATAACACAGCCAATGATTGCATACTATTCATTTGAAAACAAATCAGCAGTTTCTCACAGATGTTGCTGGAGTTTCTTCAGCAAATTGGTTTTCTTTCAGCAAACACTGCATTTGAGTGCAATCAACTGGGTAAATACAGTGCCTCATTTAATAATGAGCCACTTAGAACAGATTCCAGGTTCGCTTACTAATCTGTGCTTATCTCAACTAGGGTTATATCCAAGGTGTTTTATAGTTCAGCTAACTTCCACCAGACCTGGAAGAAGAATGTAGTTATAATAGAATTGAGTTAACTGTGATGCAATTTCTGAAAGAATAATCTGATAATATGAATTACTTAGGTTCATGCAAGATAGATGGCCATTCAGATGAGAAACAGGAAGTAATAATGAAACTAATTAGTATCTTTAAGAAATTAGTAAATGTAAAATTATTTAAACACAGATTGCAATATATTCTTTAAGGAGAGATTTATAAACATGTATATTTTAAGCTTGTGAATAGTATTATATTAACCTGTGCAGGTTCTCCTACTACAGTTGTATTGAAATTAATCAAGGTTTGAACTCTCTAATACTACAAGTGTTATCTACAAGCAAATGAAGGAACTTTAAGAGGAAAAAGTATTTTTTAACTGAAAAATCCAAGATTATCACTTTCATTACCTAGCTGTTTGTTTCCCTCCATGTTCTTTTGACTTGGAGAAAAATGTAAAGTTTAGCTCTTTACTTTCTAAGGCAGTTGGTGCATTTTCTACTTACTATCATGTTTGCACTGTTGGGTTTTTTTTAAATAACAAAGCCGATGTGAAGGCTTGCCATCAATATTTGAAAATCAAGAGGTGAAAAGAAGAGGGGAACTTAAAATAATCACTATCATCAGAGAAACTGGAAAAATATAGGAAAAACTATTAAACCAGAAGGTTAACCGGAAGGTTGGATGGTCTGCATCTTAAGGTTTTAAAAGTGGTGGCTGCAGAGATAGTTGGAAGTGGTGGCTGCTTTAGTTATACACTTCCAAAATTTCTTAGATTCTGAAAAGATCCCAGTAGAGTCAAAAATAGTAAATGTAATTATTCAAAAAGGAGGGAGACAGAAAGAGGAACATAATAGACCAGTTAACCTAATACCTATCATGAGGAAACTGATAGAATCCATTAAGGTGATAGCTCAAAACTTTAAAAATCATAATAAAAATCAACTGGAGTCAACATGGTTTTGAGACGGGGAAATTGTGTTTAACTAATTTATTAGAATTATTTGAGGAAGTAATAAATTAGATGGAAAAGGGGTGCTGCACTTGAATTTCACAAAGGCATCTGATAAGGTGCGACACCAAAGATTGCTAAACAATTTATGATCTCACAGTTCAGGGGTAAATATATTAACATGGACAGGTGACTGGCAACTTATCAGAGGGATTTAAGTCAAACGCAGGCTAACAGAACTTGTTCAGTTTAGGAAACCTGGTCAGCACGAACGAGTTGGGACAAAGGGCTTGTTTCTCTGTTGTATGACTCAATGACTCATAAAGCAGAGAGTAGAGATAAATGGGTCAATTTTGAGTTTGCAAGTTGCAAATAGCCACAGTATTGGGCCTCAATCATTTACAATCGAAAGCAACGACTTGGATGAGGAGACAGAACATTTGGTAGCTAAATTTGCCAAGATAGTAAGTTATTCTGATGAGATGGAGGAGTGATTGGCTCCTTAATTGAATGAGTTGCCAGAGGAAGTGGTGGAGGCTGGTACAATTGCAACTTTTAAGAAGCATTTGGATGGGTATATGAATAAGAAGGGTTTGGAGGGATATGAGCTGGCAGGTGGGACTAGATTGGGTTGAGATATCTGGTCAGCATGGACGGGTTGGACCGAAGGGTCTGTTTCCATACTGTACATCTCTATGACTCTCTTTTATCACCCACTTTTGGTCAGTTGTAACTAAAAATGAACACAACAGACTAGTTAAGTAGTTACAACTATAACAATTTAATCTAACTTATGTAAACAGATTAAAAGCAAGGGAGAGCCGATGCCAAGCTTTCCTTCGGTGAAAGAGTTTTATTACTTACTAAGGAGAAAGCAACATCTCATACATGCACATGGTCAGTTGAGGGGTTCTATAATATGCAAGAAACTACGTCCAGGCTGCTGCAACTTAAAATTTTAAATCCTTGAGTTGTAAGTATAAAATCAGAATCCCAAAACATTTGGATCGGTTTCGTCAGCTGTGGTGAAATGTGAAGGTAACTGATTTCTCAGTGAGTGATGATTTTCCAAAGTTGCTTTTTCACCAGCTTTGACTTCTGATATTGAAAGAAGGAGAGAAGAGCTTTCTCTCTCCTTTGTTGCTCAAAGTAAGTGACTGAAGTATGTTTTGTTTGATATTTGAAGTCTGGCTCCATTATTTTTATCAAATAATTCCCTCTGCCAGTAATCCTGCATCTCCAATTTGCGAAGTTACCACACAAGTTTGAGTAAAACAAGTGACATAAAATTCTTTACATCTCACGGAGTTTCAAAAGATCTTGACTAAAATTGCAGTTCTGATGCAGTCGGTTTTATACAGTCCAAATGGGTTGCGTAGGGGCTTGTCAGGTAAGCATCGCTGCCATTCTTGGTCAGTTGTGTCCTTTTAGAAACTAGTTTTGTCCATTGAAGTCTCATGTGTTAAAGAATGATGAAAGTTTAATATTGACAGCCTATTTTCACAAAGGTTTTAACACCTCCCCAGCATGAATAACAGAAGCAAACAATACTTTTCCTTTTTGTTTATGGAGAGCATTCATTACCAGGTCAAAATGGAAGAACATAACAAAAATTGGGATGACAATACCCACATATTCCACATTTACTCTCTTAATCCAAACCTGGGTTCAAAATCTGCTTCAGACTGACAGTCAGACTTATTTGCTGAGCTGTGCCACATTCCCAACTCTTAACCCTTCACTGCCCAATTCCAGAATCCAGGTACTGGATTCAGATTTTTTTAATGTGAATTTGATTTCCAAGAGATGAGGTAGTAAATTATCCAAGGTTTAGTTCCTGTAAATTATGTGGACTTGTATCTTGCACTTTGCTCTCAAAATACTTCATTCACAACAACGGATTTGACTAGCTGAAGTTAGTTTGTTGGATCTCCCAATAGGTAATCGCTTGTTTAAGTCATTGGTATGCCCCTGGTTTGTTTGCTCCACCAATGTGTTTGCTGTGCAATACGTTCCCTTCCCTTTATTTTGGTTTTCCCTTAACCAGTTTCACTTTCCCTGGATCGATACTGCCACCAGATGAATGTTCAGCTGCTGCTATAGCCTCCTCTGACTCTTTCACTCAGTAAGGCTTCACCTCCTTTCTCTCCTGACCTTTCTTAATTTACTTCATGACGACTGCCTAGCTCCAACAGTAACTCCATCTGGTGAAGCCCTAACCTTTTCCTGGCGTGGCTACTGTAAAATCAGGTGACATTTCCTGGGCTACATCAAACCTCTCAGGTTTTACTGCCTTCTGCAGCACTTTCAAACCTTTCCTGGTTGCCAGTCTCTTTGCTTCCTTTTGGTTTAATTTGATCAACCTTTCTTTAGCCACTTCAACCCTCATGAGTTTTGCTGTCCTCTTTAGGCTTCCAAACTTCTTTTGGTTCCCACGTGCTGCTGGCTCTTGCTGGCATCCCCAGCCTTCCTGTTGTCCTTTATTATTTGGGGAGTAAATTTAGTTACCAGTCAAATCATTCCCCAATAAAGTATCTATTCCTAGCATCAGCAAGCTTGGCATGAGACCAATTGTTACCAGACCCATAATACTTTCACCGTCTAATGGCACCTCAATACAATTTCCCCTGAGCTCTTTAAATCAGTAAATTGAAATTTATGTTGCTTCCAGCTGGAAAATATTGCACTTTCTCAAAGAATCCAGTATCTCTTTATCCCTTGCTGTTTCAAGCAGTGATCACCATTTCTTTTTACACAAGCTCCTACAGTTAGCCGAATCAACAGTTATGCCTGAGCAGTTAGTGACCACCTTTAAGGCTACAGACACTGGTTTGCAGCTTGAGTTTTTCAAACATGCTTGGTTTCTTGCAATGAAAATACTTGAAGGTTTCCTGTCCATCTTCATCAGATTCATTCCTTTTAATGATTTGGACCATTTCTCTGCCTGGCTTCTCCTTCCTCTCTGGCTTGCCTCAGGATTATCTGCCTCACCCTTCTCTCTCTTGGGTCTGTGACAGTTTTGAGACATTAGCTTCTCTGAGTTAGAGGTCTGCTTGTTAAATGTGTCATCAGCCAGATTGCAGCCTTCTGGATCCTGCTACCTTCTGTTCTCTGACACAAGTCCAAATGAGAAAAGATAGAGTTCTTGAACCGCTTAAGGTGGCTTTTGTAGGTTCACCAGGGCTGTTTTCAGTCTCCCATCTTAATTTAAGCTGTTTCAATTTAAATTCCCTTTCTCTTTTGTTCTCCTTTGAACTCACTGTCTTTTCCGTTCCTGTGTCTCTCTCTTTCTTCTCTTTTCTATCTTGATTCTAATTCTAATCTTAACTGCTCCAATTTTATTCTACCTGACTCACTGTTCTCAAGGTTCTAGCTCAAGGTATTTTTGCTGCCCATTTTGCAATTTCTATTTCCCTGCATTTCTGGCAGAACTCCACCTACAGATGCCGAGCTACATCGAGGTAGCCGGTGGCAAGAGTGAGAGTAGGCAGCCCATGGTGGCTGGCAGCGAGAACAGCAGCCTGGAGCGGGGCAAGGTCGAACCCTTGTGAGGAATGCGAGCCCAGCATGGCGAGCCATTTATGGACTGTAGTATTGAATGGTTAGTTGTGTTTCTTTGTTTTTCTACTTTTTAGTAAGAAGGACTGTAATATTTATCTTAAGCTTTGTTTTCTTTATTTTACTGCTTTGTACCAAGTTATGGTACTGAGGTACCTTTGGACCCAAGATGGCACTGTAAGTGGCGACTTGTAAACTTTTCAGTATAATTGTGACAATATACCTAATTCAATAATAATTCCTCAAAGTAAAAAGCTTTTAGCTTTTCATACATAATCTACTTCATCCTACTCCATGCATGCATCAACATCAATCATGGATACCTTAGCATCTTTAATATTAAAGACTCAAGCAAACCTTTTTGCATTTTTTTCACCACTTCATCTTACTGGATAACATCCTGGATGGAGCCCCCAAATGTTTTACGTGCAATTGAGGTGGTGTGATCAGATCCTTTTGTTTAAACTCTGATGGTAAGTCATACAATTTTCTTTAAAGCAGGTGGCTCTCATACTTAAATTCAATGAGTTCACCAAATGAAGAATGAAGGAGAGCCAATTCTGAGGTATTCTTGAATGAAATGCAGTGGAGTTTTATTCACTATTAAACCTGAGAAAAATAAAGAAAATGCAAAATCTAACATATACACACAACTTAATAAACTTAAGAGAAGGGATGGGAGGAGGACGTCTATGCAGACTCGAAGGTACAAACAGCTGCAGTTTAAATTTTTTAAAGAGTCCTCAAGGTATGAAAGTGAAAATTAAGTCTCAGCAGTTTAAGTGTTCTCCTGTTTCCTTAACAAAGGCAAAGCCTACAAATAACCTTGAATTTTTGGTAAACAGTGGTGTTCTCAATTTGTTTCTTTATGGGGAGTTGATTTGAGATTGAGAGAGGGAGAGAACAGTTTTCAGTATTGCTTTTTTTTTTCAGTCCATGTTGCTTTCTCCTTCCTTTATTGCTCAAAGCAAGCTAAAATATGGTTTGTTTGTACATTTCAAGCTGAACACTCTGCTAGTAATATTTCATTTCAAATATGTGAAGTTGTCATGCAAATGAGTAAAACAAGTGATGCAACTTTCTCGATGCCTCACTGTTTCAGTGTCTCTTGAAAACGAGAAATCTGACGCAGCTGGTTTTGTCGATGTGGGTTGTCTTGGTTTGCCAGATGATCACATTAACCACTGTAGGACAGTACTGTCCATTTCTGTAATCTCGTATTGATTTTCTGCGACCTACTTTTACATTTAAAGCAGTGACTTATAGTTCGTAGCCTTGAATGTACTTCCAACAGTTCATTTGTCCTTCTGCTATCCAAAAGATAGGATAACAAGCATGTTCATCTTACAGCAATTAGTTCACTGAATTGAAAAGCTTCCCTGCTGAACTTCTGGACAATCCAAAAGTTTTGCATTTGTAAAATTAGCAAGTAGTGTGCACAGAAAGTCACATTCTGATTCGGAGGGGAAGAGACTTTTAGCACTGACCACAACAATGTCTAGTCAGGCCTAAATAATGTAAGGAAACAAAACAAGTAACAATGTGCAGCTGACAAATTTGAACTTCAAAAGCCTATAGTCTGAGGTGGAAGGATAACTCAAAGTGGAGCATTTAGGATGAGGAAAGGGTAGATAATGGAGGGGAGAAGATGAAGAAGAATGGAAAAGTTTGTGGTCCAGTAGATGAAACAAGAGTCTCAATTTTAGCCGTTTCAATTTTATCCCTCAATTCTACACATTCACAATAATTGTTATGATTTGGAGGTGCCGGTGTTGGACTGGGGTGTACAAAGTTAAAAATCACACAACACCAGGTTATAGTCCAACAGGCTTAATTAGAAGCACACCAGCTTTTGGAGCGACGCTCCTTCATCAAGTGATAATGGAGGGCTCAATCCTAACACAGAATTTATAGCAAAAATTTACAGTGTGATGTAACTGAAATTATACATTGAAAAATTGATTGTCTGTTAAGCCTTTCATCTGTTAGAATACAGTGATAGTTTCACTTCTTTCATGTGTAAATCAAAAAACCTTTTCTTAAAGTTGCATTCTCGGGTTAGCTGTTAACAATGGTGATAGCTAGGCAATGTGTTGAAGGTGTTGACCCCCTGTGTTCTGTCAATGCCATGATGTTTAGATCGATTCTAATCTAAAAAGTGAGATAACGGAGTTTTACATAAATTCATGCAGTTTTTGAGCTCAGAGTTCTACATGAATGCATGCAGTTTTTGAGCAAAGTACAATGTAACCCTGAAAGTACAAATTCACCCCACAAAATATGTGTGTGCATGTGGGTCTTTGTCTGTCTGTGTGTGTGTCTGTCTGGGTTGGGGGTTGTGAGTGTGAGAAAGTATGTGTGTGTGTGTAGTGAGTGTAGAGTGTCTTAAGTCTGTGGGGGGTTCATGTGAGAGTGTGGGAGTGTGTGTCTATAAGCGTGTGTGTGGGTGTCTGTGTGTATGTGTGTCTGTGTGTATGTGTATAAGAGTGCCTGTGTGTGTGTGAGAGTGTGTGTGTGTGTGTGTAGGAGTATCTGTGTGTGTATAGTACAATGGTGGTCACCTGTAATGTGACATGAACACAAGGTCCCGGTTGAGGCCCTCCCTATGGGTACCAAACTTAGCTATCAGCCTCTGCTCGGCCACTTTTCTCTGCTGCCTGTCCCGAAGAGCTGAAAAATTACGCCATGTTCTTCATGACCTGCAACACATTATCAAGGAGGATGAGCACCTCACCAAAACCTTCCCCACACCTCCATTATTTGCCTTTAAACAACCGCCAAACCTCAAATAGATTGTTGTTCGTAACAAGCTGCCCGGCTCTCAGGACAACTCCATACAACCCTGTCACGGTAGGCGCTGCAAGACGTGTCAGAGTGTGGACATAGATACCACCATTACGTGTGGGGACACCTCCCACCCTGTACATGGCAGGTACTCATGTGACTCAGCCAATGTTGTCTATCTTATACGTTGCAGGCAAGGATGCCCGGAGGCATGGTACAATGGGGAAACCGAGCAAAGGCAATGACAACGGATGAATGGCACTGCACAACAATCAACAGACAGGAGGGTTCCCTCCCAGTTGGGGAACACTTCAGTGGTCCAGGACATTCAGCCTCGGACCTTCGGGTGACCATCCTCCAAGGTGGACTTCGGGACATGCAGCAGAGAAAAGTGGCCGAGCAGAGGCTGATAGCTCAGTTCGGTACCCTTAGGGAGGGCCTCAACCGGGACATGTCACATTACAGGTGACCACCATTGCACTATACACACACACACAGATACTCCTACACACATAGGCACTCCTATACACCCAGACACACGGACACACATACACACCCACACACACCCTTACAGACACACACACTCCCACACTCATACATGCACCCCCTCACAGACTTAAGACACTCTGCACTCACTATACACACACATACACTTTCTCACACCCCCAACCCAGACAGACACACAGACAGACAGACAAAGACCCACATGCACACATATATTTTGTGGGGTGAATTTGTACTTGCAGGGTTACATTGTACTTTGCTCAAAAACTGCATGCATTCATGTCGAACTCTGAGCTCAAAAACTGCATGAATTTATGTAAAACTCCGTTATCTCACTTTTTAGATTAGAATCGATCTAAACATCATGGCATTGACAGAACACAGGGGGTCAACACCTTCAACACATTGCCTAGCTATCACCATTGTTAACAGCTAACCCGAGAATGCAACTTTTAAAAAAAAGGTTTTGTGATTTACACATGAAAGAAGTGAAACTATCACTGTATTCTAACAGATGAAAGGCTTAACAGACAATCAATTTTTCAATGTATAATTTCAGTTACATCACACTGCAAATTTTTGCTATAAATTCTGTGCTAGGATTGAGCCCTCCACAATCACCTGATGAAGGAGCGTCGCTCCAAAAGCTAGTGTGCTTCTAATTAAACCTGTTGGACTATAACCTGGTGTTGTGTGATTTTTAAAAATAATTGTTAAATATCTTAGTAATCTATTAGACTCAATATAATTATATTCTCATATAGACATACTCACATGAACATTATCAGTGGGATGACTGGCTCTGTGAATATAAGCTCAGAAAAGGAATTGGACATCAAGTCGTAGAGCATGAGTGTGAACTGTATTGTCAGCACAAGGCTGTAGTTTGACGTCTGCAGCATTCCCCAGAGAAGTCAGTTAATCAGTGTTACAGCAATGTGAAGACATGGTCTGTTCAATTATCTGGAATACAAAGATACATTTCAACATCAGAATTTAAGACAGCACACATAAAATAGCACTATGAGAATCTATGCATCATAACGATTCCCATCCTCTTCCACACATTATAATGGAAGATTACTGAGGATTGCATCTGGAAAGATAGATATATTGTGCCTCAATCATCACAGCCCAAATGTTATCCTATTACAGGTCAGCTAACTTAATATACGTGCAAGTCTTTAGTTTGTATCTTGTGATGTCTTTATCCACTAAGACATTATGCAGTCTACATGATCCAATTCCACACTGAACTGTAAAGATATCTAATAAGGATGTGTATTCAAGTCAAACTCAAGAAGAGGTCAACTTAGTTCACTGGTTATGATTATAATTTCAACCTTGCTACATCAATCAATCACCTATCTAATTAGAATCCCTATTCCTGGATCCTAACAAAGTATTATATAAAATCCACACCCTCAAAGCAGCTGTTGCTTTTTGGTTCTTTCTTTCAAAAACTGTATACAGAAGTTATACCGCTATTAAGGCTTGACAGGGAGTTCAGAAGGTATTTGAAACTTTATTGCTGGAACAGCACAGCAGGTCAGGCAGCATCCAGGGAACAGGAGATTCGACGTTTCGGGCACAGGCCCTTCTTCAGGAATGAGCAGAGAGTGTTCAGCAGGAGAAGATAAAAGGTAGGGAGGAGGGACTTGGAGGAGGGGCGTTGGAAATGTGATAGGTGGAAAGAGGTCAAGGTGAGGGTGATAGGTCGGAGTAGGATGGAGGCGGAGAGGTCAAGAAGAAGACTGCAGGTCAGGAAGGCGGTGCCGGGCTGGAGGGATTCGGCTGAGACAAGGTGGGGGGAGGGGGGATGAAGAAACTGGTGAAGTCCAAGTTCATCCCCTGTGGTTGGAGGGTTCCCAGTCGGAAGATAAGACGCTCCTCCTCCGACCGTCGCGTTGTTGTGGTTTGGCGGTGGATGAGTCCAATGACCTGCATATCCTCGGTGGAGTGGGAGGGGGAGTTGAAATGCTGTGCTACAGGGTGGTTGGGTTGGTTCGTCCGGGTGGCCCAGAGGTGCTCTCTGAATCGCTCCGCAAGTAGGCGGCCTGTCTCCCCAATATAGAGGAGGCCACACCGGCTGCAGCGGATGCAGTAGATGATGTGGGTGGAGGTGCAGGTGAATCTGTGGCGGATATGGAAGTTTCCTTTGGGGCCTTGGAGAGAAGTGAGGGGGGAGGTGTGGGCGCAAGTGTTGCACCTCCTGCGGTTGCAAGGGAAGGTGCCGGGAGTGGATCTGACAAGGGAGTCGCGGAGGGAGTGGTCTCTACGGAAAGCTGATAGGGGAGGGGAGGGAAATATATCCTTGGTGCTGGGGTCTGTTTGGAGGTGGCGGAAGTGACGGCGGATGATGCGCTGTACATGGAGATTGGTGGGGTGGTAGGTGAAGACCAGTGGGGTTCTGTCCTGGTGGCGGTTGGAGGGGCGGGGCTCAAGGGCGGAGGAGCGGGAAGTGGAGGAGATGCGGTGGAGGGCACCGTCGACCACGTCGGGGGGGAAATTGCGGTCCTTGAAGAAGGAGGCCATCTGTGTTGTACGTATTTTGAACTGGTCCTCCTGGGAGCAGATGCGGCGGAGACGAAGGAATTGGGAGAATGGGATGGCTCGGTGCCCTCCACCGCATCTCCTCCACTTCCCGCTCCTCCGCCCTTGAGCCCCGCCCCTCCAACCGCCACCAGGACAGAACCCCACTGGTCCTCACCTACCACCCCACCAATCTCCATGTACAGCGCATCATCCGCCGTCACTTCCGCCACCTCCAAACAGACCCCAGCACCAAGGATATATTTCCCTCCCCTCCCCTATCAGCTTTCCGTAGAGACCACTCCCTCCGCGACTCCCTTGTCAGATCCACACCCCCCACCGACCCAACCTCCGCTCCCGGCACCTTCCCTTGCAACCGCAGGAGGTGCAACACTTGCGCCCACACCTCCCCCCTCACTTCTCTCCAAGGCCCCAAAGGAAACTTCCATATCCGCCACAGATTCACCTGCACCTCCACCCACATCATCTACTGCATCCGCTGCAGCCGGTGTGGCCTCCTCTATATTGGGGAGACAGGCCGCCTACTTGCGGAGCGATTCAGAGAGCACCTCTGGGCCACCCGGACGAACCAACCCAACCACCCTGTAGCACAGCATTTCAACTCCCCTTCCCACTCCACCGAGGATATGCAGGTCATTGGACTCATCCACCGCCAAACCACAACAACGCGACGGTCGGAGGAGGAGCGTCTTATCTTCCGACTGGGAACCCTCCAACCACAGGGGATGAACTTGGACTTCACCAGTTTCTTCATCCCCCCTCCCCCCACCTTGTCTCAGCCGAATCCCTCCAGCCCGGCACCGCCTTCCTGACCTGCAGTCTTCTTCTTGACCTCTCCGCCTCCATCCTACTCCGACCTATCACCCTCACCTTGACCTCTTTCCACCTATCACATTTCCAACGCCCCTCCTCCAAGTCCCTCCTCCCTACCTTTTATCTTCTCCTGCTGAACACTCTCTGCTCATTCCTGAAGAAGGGCCTGTGCCCGAAACGTCGAATCTCCTGTTCCCTGGATGCTGCCTGACCTGCTGTGCTGTTCCAGCAATAAAGTTTCAACTTTGATCTCCAGCATCTGCAGACCTCACTTTCTCCTCCAGTTCAGAAGGTAACACTAGAATGGCTCCAGGGATATAGAATACAGCAGTTACATGCCCAGTATGTGGAAGCTGAAGTTACCCTTCCTGGAGGAAAGAAGGCTAAAAAAAATTTTGATGTATGAAGATGAATCTTGAAACATTTTGATCAAGCAGTGTACTGTTGCTTGGCCACGACCCCCCCCCCCGCATCTGAGTGACATGCATCAAGTGGGTGTTGACTTGGGGCATTCACAGAGAAACCCCAGGCCTGTCGGTGCTTGGCCACACCTCCCACCCCCCACATCCATTTGAATGATACGCATCAAGTGGGTGTCAACTTTGGTTAACTGTTTGCTCACCAAACAACCTTGTTAATGAGAAAAAAAACTTTGGAGCTTTTCGGTTTTTGGATGTTCGGATAAAGGATCTTCTACCTGATTTGATTTATTGTCATGTTTACCTAAATATCGTGAAAAGCTTTGTTTGTGAACAGTACAGGCAGATCATAGTTAGCAAGGAGATACATATCATAGGGTGCTTGATAAGAAACTATACAGGATACACTGCACAGGAGGTGTGCAAAGCAAGATCAACATTAACAAGATCAGCATTATTTGAAGTTAAAGAGTCCATTCATCAGTCTAATAATGGCAGGAAAAAGCTTTTCTTGAAACTGTTGGTGTGTGTTCAAGCTTCTGTATGTTCTACCTGATGGAAGTGATTGTAGGAGAGCATTACCAGGGTAGGAGGGGTCTTTGCTGAAACTGGCAACTTTTCCATGACAATGAGAAGTGTAAATGGAGTACATGGATGGAAGGTTGGCTTCCATGATAGTCTCGGCTGTGTACGCAACCTTCCGTAGTTTCTTACGGCCCCATGCGAAACAGTTGCCATATCAGGGCGTTATGCTTTCGGACAGTGAGGATCCTTATCGACATGCTGAATTTCCTGAGCCGTCTGAAGAAGAACAGGCATTGCTGTACTTCTTGACCATCGCATCTACATGGGAAGTCCAGGACTATTTGTCAGTTATCATCACTCCGGGGAACTTGACGCTCTCAACTCTTTCAACATTAGCTCCACTGATGTAAAGAGGGGCATGTTCTCCTCTTTTCTTTCTGAAGTCAATGATCAGTTCTTTTACTTTGCTGATATTGAGAGAGAAGTTGTTATCACTACATCATGCCACCAAGTTCCTTTCTATATTCTGACTCATTGTTGTTCGCTATCCATCCTACCACTGTGGTGCCATCAGCGAACTTGTAGATGGCGTTCGTTCGGAATTTGGCTATACAGTTGTGGGTGTACAGGGAGTACTGTAGGAAGCAGAAAACACATCTTTGTGGGGCTCCAGTGTTGAGTGTTATTGTAGAGGATGTGCAGTTGTCTAATTGCGGTGGATAAGGAATCTGAGAATCCAGTTGCAGAGGGTAGAGCCGAGACCTGGTTCTCAGAGATTTCAGATCAGTCTGGAGGAGCTAATGGTGTTGAAGGCGGAGCTGTAGTCAATGAGCAGGAGTCTGACGTAGGTGTCTTTATTGTCCAGATGTTCCAGGGATGAGTGCAGGGCGAAGGAAATGGCATCTGCTGGCAGGCAAATTGCAAGGGATTGAAGCAGCCTGGGAGCTACAGTTGATGTGGGCCATGACCAGCATCTCAAAGCGCTACATTACCATGGAGGTCAGAGCAACTGGGTAGTGTAGCACATTGCATGTGCTTTCTTAGGTACTGGGATGGTTGTGGTCTTCTTGAAGCAGGTGGGGGCTTTGGCTTGTAGGAAGAGAGGTTGAAGTTGTCAGTGACTACCTGCACCAGTTGGTCTGCACAGGATCTAAGTGCACAACTGGGAATTCTGTCCGGGCCTGTTGCTTTCAATGGGTTGACTCTCAGGAATACCAATCTGATGTGTGCAGCTTAACGTGGATAAATGAGGTTAGTCATTTTGGTCAGGATAATGGAAAGGCAAATTATCTAAATGGAGAGAAATTCCAGTATGCTTCAGTGCATAGGGATCTGGATGTCCTCGCGCATGAATTGCAGACTACTCGTTTTTATTGTAGGAGCATAACCTCCATTATTTCTGATGCTTCTGCTAATTAAAGGCAAGTATCCCAGTAGCTTTGTTATCCACCTTAACTACCCATCCAACTACCTTCAGGAATCTTAGACAAGCACTCCCAAGGCCCACTGTTCTTCCACATTTCTCACTAACTAACCATTTATTGTGCATTCTCTTGCCTTGTTCGCCTTCCCTGAATACATCACCTCATACTTCACCAAGGAGAACTCAATTTTCCATTGTTGTGACCACCTAATTAGTCTATTGATATCTTCTTACAGTATACAGCTTCATCACCAAATACACACCCAAATTTTGTATCTTTGCAAACTTAACTATACACCCCCCATTTAAATTCTAGTTATTCCCACATGCCATAAAAATCAAGGGAGCTAGTACTGAGCCCTGTGGAACTCAACTGGAAAGGTCCTTACAGCTATTAAGACACAGAAACGTTACCATTTGCTTCCATCCTCCCTGAATGCAACTTGGCCTTGGATCCAGTTGATGTTGACTGGTGATCATTCTGCATGCAAGATCTTTTCAAAGCTTTGCCAAAATCCATAAAGACTACATTAATTGCATAATTCCAACAAACTTAGTTATCTCTTCAGAAAAATTCAATATCAAGCTTTCAACAAATCTGTAACAATCTTTGATTAACAGATGTATTTTTAAATGAAGATTAATTTTGTCCCTCAGAATATTTCCTCAATAATTTTCCTACCAGTATGATTAACCCGACTGTAATTACTCAGTTCACTTCATCCCTATGGTTCTCCTAAAAATGGTGCATTAGCTGTTTTCTGATCATCTGGAATCACACCTACAATTGGAACATTACGGTCAGTGCCTCTGTTTTTTTACCCCTTCATCAGGCTTCACGTAGGCCTGGGGATTTAGGTGCAACTCCAGGCTAACAATAATGTGCGTATCTCTTAAATGCTTTCAAAAGATGCGCAATAAACCTTCATGCCATTGTACAATACCCACATCCAGTACATACTAAAAGCTTGTCATGTGCACTGGTCAAGGAAAGACTTGTGAACAATAGCTAATTATGAAGTTGAAAAAGTTAGAAGAATCTTAATAATCTCAAATTAAATATTCTTAAAGCAAAACAATGATCAAATCAAGCAGGCCATTGAAAAATATTTTTAAAGGTAGAATACCAGTCAGAGAGGGACTTGTGACATAGTTGATACAAACTGGCTTTTATTTCAGGCCTTTGGCCTGAAAGTTCAGGTTCAAATCTCACTTGCCCTGGAGATGTGTTTAACAGATTGATTAAAATATTTCCAATTCAGAGAGGGTAACAACCAATAATAATTAATGCTCTAGTTAGCCAACACCTAAAATATTGATCACGAAGAGGGAAAAAGACCTTTGATTGGTGGTGAAGAGTCACATAAGTGTTTAAACGTTAACTTTGCTTCTCTCTCCACAGAGAGACCTGCAAAGTTTCTTCAGCAGTTACTGGTTTGTTTTGATTTAAAATTTTCAGTTCCCTCGGTAACTTGATTAACGAAGTCGACGCAGGTGAGAGGATGTTTACCGCCAGTGACGGAGGCGACAGGCTTTTGGTCAGCAAACATACTTGGGTCTTTCAAACTGGCATACAGGCCATCAAAAAGCAATTCAAAATCTATGAATCATTAAGGGAATAGAAATGATATTATTTGACATTACAAAATGAAGTTAAATGTCAGAATTTTAAATTAGAGACAAACATTTTTAAGGCAGATGTCAGGAAATTCTTCATCAAATGATCGCTGTCCTGGGATAAATTAAGAAATAATTGGATCGAGGTCTCTGAATGGATCAATTAAAGTGGATTGAATTGTGTCGGTTGGATAAGTTAACATGAAATTTCCCACAAGAGACCCCAGACTTGTAGCAGGTATTCTCCCCCCCCCCCCATGAACACAAATCTCCAAACTACCCTAATTTTCATTCACTCCCAATTCGATCCTCACTACCCCAACAGTAACTCAACGTGTTTAAAGTGACTAGAATTTTCCAAAAGCCGGGAGCATGGGTAAAACGGAATGCGAAGAGGCTGCTCACCCTTTAAAACACCGACATACCGCCCAGGCCCCAGAACGGCTGGATCCTCGACAATTACCAAGGCCATGGCGGCGTTCATAGAAACCGAGACGCGAATCATCGAGCAGGCCCGAGCCTTCCGCAGCGACACCTGCCGGACTGGAGAAGTATCAGTGGTCGCTTCCCATCTTCGGTGAAACAGCGTCACCTGCCGAAGGTAAAAAACGGAGTTCTCTTACAGCGTAGGGCACACTCACTCCCATATGCACCCTATTTACACTCACATATACGTTCTCTCTCTCACACAGACACTCACAACTCCCCACCCCAAACACACACATACGTTTGTGGGGTGAATTTGTACTGGCAGAGTTACATCGTACTTTGCTCAAAAACTGCATGAATCCAAGAAGACTCTGTTAACTCATTTTTTAGATTAGAATTAGTCTAAACAGTATGGCACAGACAACAGCACATAAGGGGCTAACATCAATTGTTAAAGTTAACCTGAGAATGTAACCTTTAAAAAACATTTTGTGATGTTATATATGAAAGAAGTGAAACTAACATGGTCATTCTAACTGATGAGAGACTTAAACAATCAAGGTATTTTTCAATGTATAATTTCAGTTACATCACACTGTAAACTTTTGCTATAAATTCTGTGTCTTAAAATTGTGTACTCCACAACCACCTGACGGAGGAGCAGTGCTCTGAAAGCTCGTGCTTCCAATTAAACCTGTTGGACGATAACCTGGTGTTGTGTAATTTTTAACTTTGTACACCCCAGTTCAACACCGGCATCTCCAAATCAGCGGTAAAGTCATGAGACTCACAAACAATGTCAGATGTTTAAAGCATCATTTGTCTCAATTTCTGGCCTTGCCTTCTGTGCTGAATGCATAGATTGGAATCTGAAGTAGCATTGTAAAAACTAATTACACGTATCCAGAATGTTTTTGTGAAATTCAGTGCTTATTGTGCCCAGCGGAACGTTGTAATGAGTGTGAGAAAGACCTGAAACTTAAGAGTCTCGACCTAATTTGGGAAGTGGAACAACTGACAAAGAAGCCAAGAAGTGACTGAGAATCATAGATTCCCCACAGTGTGGAAGCACGCCATCGACTCTCTGTATGGATCAATTAAAGTGGGTTGAATTGTACTTGTGTTGAATAAATTAACATGCAATTTCCCACGAGAGATCCCAAGTTTGTACCAGGCTTCCTTACCGACTCTGTAAAGTAGATCCCACCCAGATCTGACCCCCTCAACCCTATTTCTGTAACCCTCTATTCCCCACGGCTAATCCATTTCGCCTGCAAATCTCTGGAAGCTCTGGGCAGTTTAGCATTGTCAATAAATGCTAATCTGCACATTTTTGGATTGTGGGAGGAAACCCAAGCAGACACGGGGAGAATGTGCAAACTCTGCACTTAAGTAGCCATCCTACAGAAGTTGTCACACAAATCAATGCAAATGTTATTTTAATTAAATTTTAACTTTCATAGTTTCTACATGCTGTGAAATTATTTGAAATTGAAATGACTCTGTTAAAAAGTTGGTTTGCTTACTTTACAACTTCCCCAACACTGATCAAGAAATTGTCTGCACAAATACAAAAATATAAAGTCCAGTGTTTGAAATATGAAACAAAAGCAGCAAGTGATGGAAATACTCAGTTGGACTGGCAGTATCTTGAAGTGAGAAACAGATTTCAGGGAAAAGTACTTATAAAAGGATACAACTGAAACATCTCTAACCTGTGTACATTTATATGTCAGGCATCAAATGTATGATTTTTAATTGCCATTTTTAATATTCTGCATCCGTTGCACACAATGTGGTCTCCTCTACAGTGGGGAGACAGGATGCCAACTTGCAGATTGTTTCAGAGAACATTTCTGGAACACCTGCACTGACCAACTCCACTGCCTGTGGCTGAACACTTTAACACCCCTTCCCACTCTGCCAAGGACATGCAGGTCCTCCATTGCCAAACCCTAACCACCTGACGGCTGGAGGAAGAACGTCTCATCTTCCACCTTGGACCCTCCAGCCACATGGGATCAATGTGGATTTCACCAGTTTCTCTATTTCCCCTCTCCCCATCTTATCCCAGTCCCAACCTTCCAACTCGGCACCGCCCTCTTGAATAGTCCTACCTGTCCATTTTCCTTCCCACATATCTGCTCTAGCCTCCTCTCTGACTTATCATTTTCACCCCTACCTTCACGTACCTATCACATTCCTAGCTATCTTCCCCCAGCCCCACTCCCTCCTATTTGTCTCTCAGCCCTGTTGGCCCACAAGCCTAATTTCTGATGAAGGGCTTATGCCTGAAACGTTGATTCTCCTGTTCCTCAGATACTGCCTGACCAATCCCACACACAGACATTAACAGAAAAAAATGTTGTGATAAACAGAGGGAAAGACTGGGAAGGTAGTTCAATGGTCCTTGTTCACAGGGTTCACTGAAATGTTGCTTTTGGCTGGTCAGGCTATGCTGTTCTTTGATTCTCCTTCACAAGCTAGTTTGAAAAATAATGTCACAGAGTCATAGACATGTACAGTCAAAAACAGACCCTTCAGTCCAACTCATCTATGCCGACCAGATATCCTAACTTAATCTAGTCCCGTTTGCCAGAACTTGGCCTATATCTCTCTTAAACCCTTCCAATTGATGTACCCATCCAGATGCCTTTTAAATGCTGTAATTGTACCAGCCTCCACCACTTCCTCTGGCAGCTCATTCCATACACGTACCATCCTCTGCATGAAAAGGTTGCCCCTTAGGTCTCTTTTATATCTTTCCCCTCACCTGAAACTTATGCCCTCTAGTTCTGGACTCCCCCACCCCATGGACTCCCTTGTCTGTTTCACCTATCCATGCCCCTGACGATTTTATAAATCGCTGTAAGTCATCCCTCAGCCTCCGATGCTCCAGGGAAAACAGTCACAGCCTATTCAGCCTCTCCCTTTCGCTCAAACCCTCCAACCATGGCAACATCCTCGTAAATCTTTTCTGAACCCTTTCAAGTTTCACAAAATCCCTCCAATACGAAGGAGACAGAATTGCAAGCAATATTCCAACAGTGACCTAACCAATGTCCTGTACAACCACAACATAACCTCTCAACTCCTATACGCAATGCTCTGACCAATAAAGGAAAGCATACTAAATGCCTTCTTCACTATCCTATCTACCCGTGACTCTACTTCCAAGGAACTATGAACTTGCAGTCCAAGGTCTCTTTGTTAATGAACACTCCCCAGGACCTTACAACTAAGTGTATAAGTCCTGCTGTGATTTGCTTTTCCAAATTGCAGCACCTCACATTTATTGAAATTAAACTCCATCTGCCACTCCTCAGCCCATTGGCCCATCTGATCAAGATCCCATTGTAATCTGAGGTAACCTTCTTTGCTGTCCACTACACCTCCAATTTTGGTGTCATCTGAAAACTTACTAACTATACCTCCTATGTTCACATCCAAATAATTTATATAAATGATGAAAGGTAGTAGACCTAGCACTGATCCTTGTGGCACATCACTGGTGATAGGCCTCCAGTCTGAAAAGTAACCCTCCACCACCACCCTCTGTCTTCTACCTTTGGCTAGTTCTCCCAGTGTTCCATGTGATCTAACCTTGCTAACCATGGAACCTTTTCGAACACCTAACTGGTCCATATTGATCACATCCACCATTCAGCCCTCATCAATCCTCTTTACTTCTTCAAAAAACTCAATCAAGTTCGTGAGACGTGATTTCCCATGCACAAAGCTATGCTGACTATTCCTAATCAGTCCTTGCCTTTCCAATATATGTAAATCCCACCCCACAGGATTCCCTCCAACAACTTGCCCACCACCAATGTCAGGCTCACCAGTCTATAGTTCCCTGTCTTGTCCTTACCACCTTTCTTAAATAGTGGCACTACGTTAGCCAACTTCCAGTCTTCTGGCACCTCCTCTGTGAATATCAGTGGTACAATTATCTCAGCAAGGGGCCCAGCAATCACTTCCCTAGCTTCCCACAGAGGTCTACCTCTGATCAGCTTTTGGGGATTTATCCACTTTTATGCTTTTCAAGACATCCAGCACCACCACCTCTGTATTATGGACATTTTTCAAGATGTCACCATTTATTTCCCTACATTCTATATCTTTGATGTCCTTCTCCACAGTAAACACTGGTGCAAAATACTCATTTAGTATCTCCCCATCTCATGCAGCTTCACACATAGGCTGCCTTGCTGATCTTTGAGGGGCCCTATTCTCTCCCTCGTTACCCTTTTGTCCTTAATGCATTTGTAAAAACCCTTTGGATTCTCCTTAACTCTATTTGCCAAAGCTATCTCATGTCCCCTTTTTGCCCTCCTGATTTCCCTCTTAAGTATACTCCTCCTGCCTTTACACTCTGAAGGAGTCATTTGATCTATCCTGTCTATACCTGACATATGCTTCCTTCTTTTTCTTAACCAAAACCTCAATTTCTCTTGTCATCCAGCATTTCCTACATCTATCAGGCTTTCCTTTCACCCTAACAGGAATATACTGTCTAGACTCTCATTATCTCATTTTTGAAGGATTCCCATTTTCCAGCCTTCCCTTTACCTGCAAATGTCTGCTCCCATCAGTTTTTGAAAGCTCTTGCCTAATACTGTCAAAATTAGCCTTCTTCAATTTAGAACTTCAACTTTTAGATCCTGTCTATCCTTTTCCATCACTATTTTAAAACTAATAGAATTATGGTCACTGGCCTGAAAGTGCCCTCCCACTGACACGTCAATCACCTTATTTCCTTATTTCCCAAGAGGAGGTCAGGGTTTGCACCTTCTCTAGTAGGATCATCAACATACTGAATTAGAAAATTATCTTGTACGCTGATTTTTGAGGGGCCCTATTCTCTCCCTCGTTACCCTTTTGTCCTTAATGCATTTGCAAAAACTCTTTGGATTCTCCCTAACTCTATTTGCCAAAGCTATCTCATGTCCCCTTCTTCTCCATCTAAACCCCTAACACTATGGCAATCCCAGTCTATTTTTGTAAAGTTGAAATCCCTGACCATAACCACCCTAGTATTCTTACAAACAACTGAAATCTCCTTCAAATATGTTTCTCAATTTCCTGTTTTTAGGGGGTCTGTAATGCAATCCCAATAAGGTGATCATCCCTTTCTTATTTCTCAGTTCCACCCAAATAACTTCACTGGATGTATTCCCAGAATTATCCTCCCTAAGTACAGCAGTAGTACAATCCCTGATCAAAAATACCACTCCCCCTCTCCTCTCACCTCCCTTTCAATCCTTCCTATTGCATTTGTATCCTGGAACATGAAGCTGCCAGTCCTGTGCATCCTTGAGCCACATTTCTGTAATTGCTATGATATCCCAGTCCCATGTTCCTAACCATGCCCTGAATTCATCTGCCTTCCCCATTCGGCCTCTTGCATTGAAGTAAATGCAATTTCAGTCCCACCTTGTTCTTTGCTTTGTTCCTTCCTACCCGGAATTTTTGATTCACTCCCTTTTTGCAACTGTACCAGTCTTAGATTGATCTCTTTCCTCACTATTTCCCTGGGTCCCACCGCCACACCCCCACCCCTCTCCACCACCATCTTACTAGTTTAAATACTCCCAAGCAGCTCTAGCAAATCTCCCTGCCACTACAAAAGATTTTTGCCCAGTCACTCATCTAAATCCTGCCAATCAGATAAAGATCCATTTATGCATAGCCTCAATTTTCTCCAGGCCTGCTAATTTTGGAATGCATGTCCATGTGTTAGCACTATACTATGGGCTTTGATTTTCTTCATTAACCTTTTGACATGGAACCATATCAGATGCCTTCTGTCCACAGGATTCCTTTTACTGACAGTATGTGTTACTCCTTCAAATAACTAACTTAAACTAGTTAAAAGACATTTGGATAGGTACATGGCAAAGATAGGTTTAGATGGATATGGGTCAAACACAGGCAAATAAGACCATTTTAGTTTAGGATGCCTGGTCAGCATGGAAAGTTGGGCCAAAGGTCCTGCTTCCATGCCTTAAACCTCTATTAATGTAACATAATTTCCCTTTGAAACCATGGTGACTTTCTGGCAACCTTGAATTTTTCCTAAGTGTGCAGCAAGAATAATGATTTATTTTATGACTGGGTCTGACGTCAAGCTAACTGGTCTATAGTTTGGTTTACCTCCCTTCTTCAGGAAAGAAATTATGTTGTTACTTTCAGTCTGTTGGAACCTTTCCAGAATCGAAGGAATTTTAAAAAATTAACACCAACATACTAACGACATCTTTTGAAATCTTAGTGTCGAAGCAGAGTTTAATTAGCAGGGATCTGTGAGAGCAAAATAAATCAACAATACTCACATCAATTGAACTGATAATAATCAACCTTTATTGTAAATACTGCAACAGTTTGGCTGACACTTGGAAAGAGGAGGGATCAAGATATTCCCTGTTTCCCTTCCAAGTTTCACGCCTTCACAAAAGGAACACATTATATACTTTAAAATATGATGAGCAATTACAGATTATCATGAAATGTGTGTCACCTGTAACACTGAACCTTAGTCTAAAAACAATTAATCATTTGCATCATTCCATAACTGTTTCAATTATGCGGACCTTTTGTGTAGATTAAGATCTACAAGGAGCTGTTACAAGGTTAAGAATGCAGACTGTTTACTCTTTCTGACCTTTTATTTCAGTTTTTTAACTTACTGAATTATAAACTTTAATTGCCCAACTCTTTTTCCCATCATGCAATGTTAAATGTTGCCCACAATACCACACTAGAATGAAATTTATTTTACCCAGTCTTGAAACTACAGCTGCTATACTGCTTCTCTGGTGGCTGTAATTTCATAAGTTTCTCCCTTCCATTTTTGATTTACCAGAATGGGTTTGTGTCCTTGAATTTGAAGACAGAAACAATATTTGTTTATTTCATTCATCATTTGCTTATTGTCGACTATTAACCCACAATTCTCATTCTCTAGAGGACCAACATGTACTTGTTATTTTCCTTTTCAAATACAGAGAGAAACTCTGTACATTCTCAGCTTCCTTCCTCTGTCTAATTTCTTAGTCCTGAATAACCCTCGACATGTCTGCTGTTCTTTATCTCCTAATCAATCATCTGATCTGTGCAGACATGTAGCAGGTATGTGCTTATTCCTTAAGTTTGATGCTTTCCCTCACTTTTCTTTTAGTTAATTACAGATGGTCAGTCCTTCATTAAGAATCTTCTATAGTCGGAATATATTTATCATGAAATATCCCTTAAATGTCTATAATTTTGTCTTTATTAATCTATCCTCAAGCCTAATATGCCAGTTCATTTTAACTAGCTCAGTTTTTATGCCCAAATAGTTGCCCTTATTTAGGTTTAATGTACTAATCTTAAGGCCAATCCTATCCCTTTCAACACTCTTTTATTGTCTTAGAGTAGTATTGGTACATGTTACCCAAGATCAATTTCAATGCTTATTTGAATGTTTTTAACTTGATCATGTGTTCTTTGGTAAAACCAGCATTCCAAAGCTCAACAATGAGCTTACGTACTATTAAACATCCTAAGTAGGCCACCTGTGATGCTGGAGAACATGTACCATGTGAATACTTCTTTTTGATATCTTAAACATTTTACACTTGTATTAATCCTATTTAAAATCACCTTTGTAGATTCCTAATCACTGCACAATTGTTGTGCAATGTCAGCATCATCTAAACTGTTTGGGGAAGCAAGGGGAATCAGAAATGTACACAAAGCACAATTCCACGATGTTGTACTTGATGGTTTATTTAAGTTTTTTTCAAGCATTCCAACTCAAACTTTTAATATATAACATTTATTGAAAAGTTTACAAATATATTCAATATATAACACATGCAAAAAAGTTAATTGGGAGTTCAATTCTAAGGACACTAAGTGGTGAATAAAGACAACAATTGTTACAATATCAAGTTTTGCCAAGTTTAAACAACAAAATTTCTGAACAAAACAACCAGTAATCAGTCCATAGTTTAAAAAGTATCATTCTTGATGAAGGGCTTTTGCCCGGAACATCGATTTTCCTGCTCCTTGAATGCTGCCTGAACTGCTGTGCTTTTTCCAGCACCACTCTAATCTAGACTCTGATTTCCAGCATCTGCAGTCCTCACTTTTGCCTATGAAATTAATTAAGATCGTTCCTAACATGAGGGACACAGAATTCTCAGGTAAGGACAGGATCAAGCTCAGATTCACAATTACTGTATACAGGTGCTTGGTTCAAACTCACATGCATTTGCATGATGTTAGGACTGGAGGGGACACTGGCACCAATAAAACTCCACTTCAGTAAAAGTTAATGTCATTAGACAACCAAAGCAAACCAACACAGTCTAAAGATTGATTTGGAGATGCCGGTGTTGGACTAGGATGTTCAAAGTTCAAAATCACACAATACCAGGCTATAGTCCAACAGGTTTAATTAGAAGCACACTAGCTTTTGGAGCCTGATGAAGGAGCAGTGCTCCGAAAGCTAGCGTGCTTCCAATTGAACCTGTTGGACTATAACCTGATGTTGTGTGATTTTTAACTCAGTCTAAAGATTTTGAGCATCAAAGGGTACTACTGATTAGAGAACAGAGAGATTTGGTTTAATGTACAAGTGTTACTTACAAAGCGTAAATTAGGTAAATTAACACAATGAATAAAAAGACATCAAAAGTTCCAACTTCAATTAGGTTTTCATTGAATGGGGAAAAAAGTCACTGTCTAATTCCCTATCTACAAAACAAACATAATCTTCTCATTCCTCAGTTTGAAGATGCAATTGGTTCCAAAATAAGCATTTTTAGTGAAACAAAAGAAATTATTTTTAAAAATTGAATTTGTGGTATTATTAACTTCAGAACTTGAATAACTGTTCATGAATTGATTAATTCAATCACCCAAAGATAAACTTACACATGGAAAGCAGCAGCAATAACTGTATCTGAAGAAAAAAAAACTATTAAAGACAAGGACAAATGTATACAGGAATTGAAAGCAATTAGCTATGCCTGGCAAAAGGAGGAGTGGAGTCTAAAACCAACAAAACTGCTTTGACATCTGCTTGATAAACTGAATGCTTTATGTCTGATTGCCCTGCAGAAGAATTTAATCACAGGAAAGTTTTCTTTAAACAGACAGTTAAGGTCAAATTTAGATTAGATTAGATTCCCTACGGTATGGAGACAGGCCCTTCGGCCCAACAAGTCCACACCGACCCTCCGAAGAGTAACCCACTCAGACCCATTCCCCTACCCTGTATTTACCCCTGACTAATGCACCTAACACTATGGGCAATTTAGCATGGCCAATTCACCTAACCTGCACATCTTTGGAGCACCCAGAGGAAACCCACGCAGACACAGGGAGAATGTGCAAACTCCACACAGAGTCACCCGAGGTGGGACTCGAACCCAGGCCCCTGGCGCTGTGAGAAGCAGTGCAAACCACTGAGTCACCGTGCCGCCCCTTGTAACAAAGAAGCTACTTCTGAGAAGGCGGCAGGCTGCAGACTTGCAGTAATTTAGATAAAAGGGCTTTAAAAGAATCATCAATATATCTCATCACAGATCTTAAAGACAAAAATCTGGATAAGAATCAAACACCAGAACCCCCCACTTAGCAGAACAACACTGGACTAAGATTGAATCGTGGGCACTTCCAGAGATAAGATACTGTTGAAAGAAAAATGGCCAAGTTCCACCAAGCCAAATTGGGTTTTGAGGCTTACTTGAGGGGTATTATTTTAGTTGCTATATGCAATAAAATTTAAATTATTGTTTCAGTATTTGACTGTCTATAAGATTTAAGTAGCCGAATTAAAGGTAACTTGTGGTGATTCACTCGCAACATTATGTAACACTAAAAAATGGAAATTGCTAAAGAAAAAGAGGAGGTCTGGCAGCATCTGTGGAGAGTTGAGTCCAGTGACCATTCTTTAGAACCATTTAAAAGGTGAACTGATGCTGCCAGGCCTGTTGAGTTTCTCCAGCAATTTCTGCTTTTGTGTATTTCAGATCTCCAGCATCTGCAATATTTTGTTTTATAATACTATATTTGTAATATTGTAAATATATATGAAATACCTGTGAAATGTAACAAGTTATGTAGGAAATGCACAGCCATCTGTACAACAAATGTAAGAGATATGAATGACCAACTAATTTTTGAGTCTCTTTCTTGAAGCAGGAAGGTTCACAAACTCCAGAAATAGGCTCAATTTTGAACAAAATTGTGCAATGTTTAATATCCTCCTGAACAAGATTTTGCTTTGTGTAACATGTAGCACACTTCCATCAATGCAGAGTTCCTCAGCGTCACATGCTTTCATATACATGAAAGACAACAGTGCTATTGACTCAACCAAACTGGCAATTGGACAGTGTTATAAATTGATAATAATTACGTATATGCCCATATGTTATACGTAGTGGAGCTTATTCAGAAATTGTTCCAACGCTACAGATATTAAGAATTCTCTGAGCTATTCTTTTGGAAGTGGTATTCCCAGGGCTGTGTGATTATGCAAGTTACGAGCTTTTTCTACCTCTTCAGATGAGCAAAGATCTTCCAGAAACACTGTTGCTAAATTACTTAGACGCTTATTTTTAGACATGGAGAACCGGAGCATGCACTCAATAACTGGCATTGCTGTGATTTCCTTCTGGGACAAAGGAGTCATCAAGTACATTAATGTGGTAATTGCAGACAGTACTGTGTCCTCATTCGGATTGGATAAACAGTTCAGCACTGCCTGAACCCCATTGTTTTGTAAAATGTATTCCTTGTTCTCTTTGTCTAAACAGAGGTTACAGAGACCACCTGTGGAAATAAAAGCATTGTCAACCCTTGGGTCAATGAAAACTTAGAGAAGGAAATCATGAACAAAAATTACAATGATCACCCTCATTAAGTATTAATTTTATTGTTAATGACCTGCCAATTTTCTTCCCATTTAAGACAAACAAGATCATTTATTTACAATTGCTGCAAAAGAAATCATCTTAACCTGAGAATACTAACACTCCCATAATATTCTGAAACAAAAAAATTCTATTCTATAGGCACATTATATATAACTTGTTCCCAACATCTCATGAAAAAGATTGTCAGAAGATTGACTAAATATGAGTAAATGTGAAGGGCATCACAGAAAGCAAGTACTTCATTTCACATGCAAGTTGATTACAGATTTAAAAATTCATTCATGAGATATTAGTGTCACTGGTCTGACCAAATTGCCCAGAAAGCAGTTAAGAGTCAACCACATTGCTGTGGGCCTGAAGTTTCATGTATGCCAAACAAGGTAAGGAT
Source organism: Chiloscyllium plagiosum (assembly GCF_037043375.1). Lineage (NCBI taxonomy): Eukaryota > Metazoa > Chordata > Chondrichthyes > Orectolobiformes > Hemiscylliidae > Chiloscyllium > Chiloscyllium plagiosum. The sequence goes on from NW_028270156.1 coordinate 54,555,948, forward strand.
GGCGGTAAGGTAAGGATTTTCTTCCTGAAAGGATATTAGTGCAGCAGGATTTTTACAACAATTGACAGCAGTTACATGGTTACCATAAAACTAGCTTCAATTTTGTTTTCTGAATTCAAATTTGACCATCTGTCATGGTGGGTTTCAAACTCACATCCCAAGAACATTAGCTTGGGGTTCTGAATTACTAAGAGAAAGGACAGGACTGCAGATGCTCGAGATCAGAGTCAAAAAGTATGGTGCTGAAAAAGCACAGCCGGTCAGGCAGCATCTGAGGAACAGGAGAGTCTACGTTTCGAGCATAAGTTCTTCATCAGGATTGTTTTGAAGAAGGGTCACTGGACCTGAAATGTTAACTCTGATTTTTGCTGCCAGACGTGTTGAGATTTTCCAGCAATTTCTATTTTTGTTTCAGATTTCCAGTATTGGGCGGCACGGTGACTCAGTGGTTAGCACTGCTGCCTCACAGCACCATGGACCCGGGTTCAATTCCAGCCTCGGGCAACTGTCTGTAGGGAGTTTGCACATTCTCCCCGTGTCTGCGTGGGTTTCCTCTGGGTGCTCTGGTTTCTTCTCACAATCGAGAGACGTGCAGGTCAGGTGAATTGGCCGTGCTAAATTGCCCATAGTGTTATGTGCATTAATTAGGGATAGGGCTAGGGTTTAGGTCTGGAAGGATTACTCTTCAGAGAGTTGGTGTGGACTTGTTGAGCTGAATGGCCTGTTTCCATACTGTACGGAATCTAATCTAATCTGCAGTTCTTTGAGTTATTTCACCCCCCCTCAGGGATCTACCTAAACCGTGATCTTAAAGGGAAAGGTCAGGTTAGCAATTAAATATAGCAATCATGTTCCAGAATCCATCACAGAAAATAAGTACTTAAATATAAAAAACCTTTAAAGTTTACCTCCAACATTTCTGAAGTTGCACTTGTTCAATGTTTACGTTTATCATATTTCCTTAAAATACTTAATTATTAAATGATTATGTCAAAAGGGTCAGAATTGAGCAAAGTTTGGATAATCTATATTACCCAACTAAAGAAATTGACAAAATACATATACAAAACTTAGATTTTACCTATTCCAAATTCTACAAATCGTTCATTATCTTCTGTAAGCATATCCAGGAATAGGTCAATGACCTGCAGCTGTCGAAGATACTGATAGTTACTGGGGTCATATGCAAAATTAGCTAGGTTTGCCAGGACTTGTTCCTTTGCCTCTGAGAAGTAAATAGAAGTTAGATTTTAATCATAGAAGACCAACACTGGCAGTCATTGTCATTGGGAGTAATGGACACAATCACACTTATGGCAGAACGAAGACAATGCAAAGTATTTTTTGGTAATATTTGTAGAAAATCTTACCCTGTGAAGTGTCCTGTGAAATGCCCTAGAATATGACTAATTAAAAAATAACTATAGCATTCAAAACTCTTGGAATCCTTTGTGGTAACAAACATGAGCACAACGAAAAATATTTGCACCTGTGGTTCAATTCCAAATGTCCTTGTCCTTTCTGAATAGTTATTGGTAAGAATATGATAGCTCCAACTCCAGACTGCAATAAATAGTCATGGATCACCATTCTACACTTTTATTATCTTACCTTGACTATCGGTATCCTGAAATTCAGTAACAAGGGCCTGTAGGTAATCAAACCGATCTTGGGATTTACTTTCTCTCAGCTGACCTGAACTGGCCATTTCATCCGAAATCCAATTAGCTGCACAGAAAAAAAGAGAAAACTGATTAGAAACATGGCATGACTACAGTAAGGAAATTATGCTTGACATAACCTAATATCAGCTGATGTAAGGAGAGAAAAATTACATTAAAAATAAAAAATTACTCAGTCTTCATCAGAAACTTGAGTCTACTCATATTTATATGTTCTACTGTTAACAAAATTACAGTACAATGGATCAACTGGCGCATTCATGTTTCTATATACTAAAAGAAAAAGTCAGTCCAGCTGCAGCCATTTGAAAATGACAGTCCCACATGGCTATACAGTTCACTATTCCACTGATTAAATACTTCCATATCTCAATCAAGGCTGTTCCCAGAGATAAACAGCAATAAATATCGACTTCGACTAGAGGACCAACTTGATGAAAGATGCAGTTTGGCCTTTCCTGAAACTTGGCTGGAAGTTGGAGTCCTCTTTAAAACTGAAATTCTTTGAGTACTTCAGATTAATTTTGTGTAGCCATATATGAACAAATCAACGGCACACCCATGGGCTCACCCATCTCTAGACTCATAGCAGAAGCGGTAATGCAAAGATTAGAACAAACAGTCTTACCGCAAATTCACCCAAACTCTGGGTCAGATATGTGGATGACATCTTTGTAATCATTAGAAACACAGAAATAGAGAACACACACCAGATCATCAACGCCACACTCACAGGAATCCGATTCACTAGAGAGGAAGAAAAGGACAACCAACTCCCATTCCTCGACGTGATGGTACAGAGAACACCGAACGGAGAATTCACTACAAAGATATACAGGAAAGCCACACCCACAGACCAAGTCCTGAACTACGAAAGCAACAACCCCAACACACACAAAAGAAGTTGCATCAAGACACTATTCAAAAGGGCCACAACACACTGCAGTACACCAGAACTGCAAAAAGAGGAAGAAGAACACCTATACAATGTATTCGCCAAAAACGGATACCCCCGCAATTTCATCAACAGATGCCTAAGGGAAAGACAACGGAACGAGGACATGCTGCAACCCAAAGGACTAGCCACACTACCATACATCAAGAGCATTTCCAAACTGACAGCCAGACTACTGCGACCACTCGGACTCATAACAGCACACAAACCAACAGCCACTCTCAGACAACAACTCACCAGAACGAAGGATCCGATATCCACATGAGCAAAACCAATGTAGTGTACAAAATCCCATGCAAGGACTGCACAAAACACTACATAGGACATAGGAAGACAGCTAACGATCCGCATCCATGAACACCAACTAGCCACGAAACGACACAACCAGGCTACCCTTAGTAGCCACACACGCAGAGGACAAGCAACATGAATTCAACTGGGACAAGACTACTATTATAGGACAAGCCAAACACAGAACAGCCAGGGAATTCCTAGAGGCATGGCACTCATCCACAGATTTAATCAATAAGCACATTGACCTGGACCCAATATACCGGCCACTGCAACGAACAGCTGGAACTGACAACTGGAAGCGGCAGATTCAAACCACTACAAATGCCGGAGGAAAGATCACAGAAGCGCTTCACAGGAGGCTCCCAAACACTGAGGATGTCACCTAGACAGGGGACGAAATGTCTGCAACACAAATTCCCAGCTCAGCGAACAGAACCACAACAACGAGCACCCGAGCCTGAAGAAGGGCCTGTGCCCGAAACGTCGAATCTCCTGTTCCCTGGATGCTGCCTGACCTGCTGTGCTGTTCCAGCAATAAAGTTTCAACTTTGATCTCCAGCATCTGCAGACCTCACTTTCTACCCGAGCTACAAACAGAACATAGATAAATACAGCACAGAACAGGCCCTTCGGCCCACGATGTTGTGCCTAACATTTGTCCTAGCTTAAGCACCCATCCATGTACCTATCCAATTGCCGCTTATAGGTCACCAGTGATTCTGACTCTGCCACTCCCACAGGCAGCGTATTCCATGCCCCACCACTCTCTGGGTAAAGAACCCACCCCTGACATCTCCCCTATACCTTTCACAAATCCTGGAAATTCATTTTTGTGATACTGGGAGATCAATTTTCTTTCAAAAATTGATAAATACCACTGTGTCGTCAGCATCTATGGACTGAATTTTACCACAATTCATTTAACTGTTAATATTGCCAAGTTTCATGGAAGATCTTTCTCCTTGAACCCTAATGAATCTTTTCACGTTATTTTTCCAAACTTGCCACATTACCCATGCACCCATCATATTCTCCTGCTTGTCACAGACCAAAATACTTGCCATTGCCAGGATATCCCAGGATTCCTGGCATTGGTGCCATCTTTAAAGCCCAGCTTTGCACCTGGTCAAGCACTGGCAGGCTGCATCTGCCCTAAACTATTCGTTTCATGTGCCCCAGACATGTTGGACGAGGGTAATGGGCATCCTGCTTTGTCAGTGTGGACTGCACGTGAATGCTACCCGTGGAGTATGTTGAGATGTTGATAACTGATGAAGTTCTGGAGGAGCAAATGGCAAGATGGACTCAAACAGTTTACTACTTTGATTTTCATGTCCAGAACTCTCACTGTCTAGTTTCAATGTGGCAGGTAGGATAATGGGAAACTGCATATCATATCAGGTGGGTTAGGTAATAATGAGGATGTTAATGCTAGGTAACGCATACAAATATGCTCTTGCTGTGAACCACCTAGAATCTCATGTTGCCAAACAACACTTCTTTGAAAAATGGATCTTTTTGCTCTTGATGACAAGAAGCTCCTTGTGCGATACTCCCAAATTTCTTACCAATGCCCACATTGTGTGAGCACAAGGGGGCACCAATACAGTCAACAGAGGAAAAGGTGGGGGATGGTGCCAGTCTAACTGTGGAAGATATACTGTATCACATATCCTACGAAGAGGCAGGTATAGCTGGGGCCCATGCAAGTTCCCATCGTTACCCCTTTGATCTGAAGGAAGTAGGAGAAGTTGAAGGATAAGTTGTTGAGGATGAGGACCAGTTCCGCCAATCGAATGAGTGGGTCGGTGAAGGGGTACTGGTTGGGTCAGAGGGAGAGGAAGAAACAGAGGGCTTGGAGGCCTTCACCAAGTGGGCAGACATGTATAGGGACTGGATGTCCATGGTGAAGATAAAGCATTGAGAGCTGGGGTAATGAATGTCATGGAGGAGGTGTAGATGGTGGCCCGAATGTACGTGGGGAGTTCTTGGACCAAGGGGGACAGTACAGTGTCAAGATAGGAGGAGATAAGTTCAGTGGGGCAGGAGCAAGTGGAGACAACAGGTAGACGATAGGAGACAATAGACTGGGACAGTCAGGTTTGTGGATTTTGGGTAAGAGGTAGAACCGGACGACCCAGAATTCAGGGACTATGAGATTGGAGGCAGTGATTGGGAGATCCCGTGAGATGATAGTCTGAGAGATGGTTTAGAGATAGGAGGCGAGGTCATGGTCGTCTCCACTCATATTTTGGAATCTATTTCATTGTCTTCAGCATGGAAAAATCAGCCAGCTAAAACTGATCCACAAATCCAGTGCCAATAGCTTGTGTGTATTACATGTCCTCCACTATAGATCAATTTGTGGGGCAAGACAGTTTGAGTTTACCTGTCACTTGGTTAAAGTGCTTTAAGACAACAATCTGCAGAGTTTTACATTTTTCTCAGATGTGTGTGACTTTTCAAGGAAATATATAAATAAATAAATCTATATACATATATTATATGCACAATCTAAATCTTATATTGTTAATAATCATTGCTTGAGAAAGTTTTGTTGGCAATAAATTAATTGTTAGTGAAAGAAACTTGGTTGACTTATTTCTGATACTGAACTAAATACAGTCTGACACCTATACAATCAGTATTATCACTGTTCTCCTTAAAATTCAATTTTGTATTGGCCAGTGCAGAGTAGGATGAAAAAAAATGTTTCAGTTCATTCCTCCAACCTCCACTGTAACATTCCTTACCTGCAAATTTCAAAAGAGCAGGTTAGGTGGATGATCGGACTGACTTTCTTCTTTGAATATGATCATCCTCAGCATATGGTTTTCTATTGCCATGAGCCGTACATTCTATGTTGAAAACCAATAAAAATCAATAAATCAAATTAACTGAAAAAAATGAAAGGACCAAACCATACATAGGCACGGCAACAAAACTCAACTCATGAAAGGATATTTATATTAAAACGCAACCTTTTGTGTGTGCGCGCGTGCGCGCTTGGTGGTGGTGGTGGCAGAGATAGGTTAGACACCAGGCCCAGTGGTGCACAATGACCATTAAGTCCTTCAGCCTACCAGCACCACATGCTCCCTTGCCAGAAGCACATGAACGTGGATGTAACTACTGAAAATAAGCAGGCATTTAGGTAAAACAACCCATTTCACAGTCAACCTCGTAAATGTACAATCTCTGGAAAACAAGATGGATGAAATCAGATCACGGCTCAGCTTCCAGCGTGAACTGTGCGACTTCTGCACACTCTAATTCACAGAAACCTAGCTTAACCCATCCCATTCCCGACTGCACACTTCAGGCTGATGGTTTTTCTATCCATCGCATGGACTGTACAGCGTCCTCGGGAAGACAAAAGGGTGGGGGTTTTGCTTTTTAATCAACAACTTATGGTGCACGGACATTGCAACCCTGGGCAGCCATTGCTCCCCAAATCTTGAATTCCTCATCGTCAAATGCCGCCCCTTCTATCTACCATGGGAATTTACTGCTGCTATACTAGCGGCTGTGTACATACTGTCACAAGCAAAGGTTGAGGAAGCTCTGGATGTGCTGTACTCCACCACTAACACCCTGGTTCTGGATTAGAGTGGTGCTGGAAAAGCACAGCAGTTCAGGCAGCATCCGATGAGCAGGAAAATCGATGTTTCGGGCAAAAGCCCTTCATCAGGAATAGAATCACCCTGGAGATGGAACACCCCAAGGGCCTGTTTATTGTGACTGACGACTTCAATTAGGCCAATCTAAGGAAGATGTTGCCCCAAGTATCACCAGAATATTAACTGCCCCACTAGGGGCCCAAACATTTTAGACCACTGCTCCATCCCCTGCCCTATCCCCCGCCCTCATTTAGGGAACTCCAACTACAACGCCGTGTTTCTTCTCCCGGCTTACAGGCAAAAACTCAAGCAGGAGACCCCCCCTCACGGATACAGGTCCACTGCTGGTTGGTGGAGGCAGAGGATTGATTTCTGTGCTGTCTGGAATTGGCTGATTGGGCCATGTTCAAATAGTCCGCAGGTACCTTGGATGAATATACCACCACTATCACAGGCTTTATCAGCAAGTGTGTGGAGGACTGCATACCGAGGAAGTCAACCCGGGTGTTCCCCAACATGAAACCCTGGATGAACCAGGACATACAGAACCTGCGAAAAACCAGACATGAGGCCTTCAGATCAGAAGCCCCACTCAAATATAAGGAATCTGAGTATGACCTTCGCAGAGCCAAAGACAGCCAAGGACCAATGCCGATCCAGTCTAGAGCCCCAGATAGACACCCGGCGACTATGGCAAGGTCTGAATGACATCACAGGTTCTAAAAAGAGACTGTGCAAGATAGCAGATGATGACACAGATCGTCTCAACGCCTTCTATGCTCACTTTGAGCAGAATTTCGGTGGAGAGGTTACACCTATTCCGACAAGTCCTGACGAACCTATCCCAACAGACACTACATTAGAGGTCAGATCAGTTTTCCTTCTTGTGAATCCAAGGAAAGCGATGGGACCAGACGAATGACCAGGCCGTGCACTCAGCATGCGCAGATCAACAGGCAGAGATCTTCTCAAACATCTTCAACCTCTCCATGCAGCAGGCCACTGTTTCAAGAGGGCCAACATCATCCCCGTGCCAAAGAAGACTCATGCAGCATGTCTCAATGACTACCGCCCAGAGGCCCTAACTCCGGTGGTCATGAAGTGCTTTGAAAGGCTGGTCGTGGTCTCCCCACTACACTTGACCCACTCCAATTTGCCCATTGGACCAAGAGATCCATGTCAGATGCCATATCACTTGCCCTTCGCTCCTCCCGAGAACATCTTGACACCAAGAACAGCTACGTAAGAATCCTACTCATTGACTATAGTTCAGCCTTCGACAGTATTATCACCTTGAGACCGATTACTAAACTTGGTGATCTCAGATTAAGCCCCACTCTCTGCAACTCAGTTTCCCGACCCACAGGCCAAAATCAGTGAAGACTGGGGACAATATTTCATCCTCACTAACACAACACGAGCCCACCAGGGATGCGTACTCAGCCCCCTCCTGTACTCACTGTATACCCACGACTGCTTTGTCAAATACCAGACTAATGCCATTTTCAAATTCACTGATGACACCGCCATAATCAGTTGAATCTCAGATGGCGACAAAACAGACTACAGTGGGGAGATGAAAGACCTGGAAAAATGGTGCACTGAGAACCTAGCTCTCATGCTGACAAAACCAAGGAACTCATTATTGACTTTCGGTGAGATGTTACTCATGCCCCCTACACATTAACAGCAGAGAGGTGGAACAAGTGGAGTGTGTCAAGCTCCTGGGAGTGGTCATCAACAACAAGCTTTCTTGCTCTCTTCATCTGGATGCACTGGTTACAAAGGCCCAACAACATCTCTTCTTCCTCAGGCAGCTGAGAAAATTTGGCATTGCGAATACCCTTGCCAACTTTTATAGGTGCGCCATAGACAGTACTCTGTCTGGATGTATCAATACCTAGAACCCTAACTGTACCATTCAAGATCAGTGACGGTTATAGAAAGTGATGAACTTGGCCTGGACAATCACAAAGGCCAACCTCCCATCTGTAGAATCCATCTAACAGGCCTACTGTCCAAGAAAGGCTGCCAGCATTCTCAAAGATCCATCCCACCCTGGCAATGCTTTTCTACAACCTCTGGCATCGAGGAGAAAGTACAGAAGCCTGAACACACGCACCAGCCGGTTTTGAAACAGTTTCTACCCTACTGTTGTTAGAATACTGAATGGACTCTCAAACTCACAGCATTTGCCTGTACCTGTGTTTTTTTTTTTGTTTTTGACGCTGTTTACCTATTATTTACTTATCTATGCTACTTAACTATGTGATCTGCTTATACGGCTTGCAAGACAAAGCTTTGGTACATGTGACAATAAATTCAATTCAACTGATAGACTTCGCCAAGCCCAAGAACACAGACAAGTCATCTGACATGGCTGCTAATACTCCCCTGCCCCACCTCATCCCACCAGCTGACCAAATAACAGGGCAAAAGTGCAGACAAAAATTGAGAAGCAACCCCATCAAAAATACAGTTGGGGCTGTAACATGCACACTACAACAGATTCAAGGCAACAAAACCCAGAAGCTCTCTGGGAGGCCATGAAACACCTTAACCAACACTCTGCATGTCAAATCCCTGATGGTGAAGCAGAAGACTCTAAGCCTCCCACAAGGGGTCTGTTACCTCTGAATGGCATGACTGAATCCCTTTAAGGACTCAAAAGTTACACCCGAAATGTCAACTTTTCCACCTCCTGATGCTGCCTGGCTTGCTGTGTTATTCCTGATGCTGCCTGTCTATTTTGGATTCCAACATCTGCAGGTTTTTTGTTTCTTAGGACAGAGTGTCCTGGCATGTCAAATAATTCATGAGAGCAAGGAGGTAAAAGGCATGCAGCAGAATCCTATACTCTAAGTCTATCTATGTAGAATGGAATGGCAAGATGACAAATTGTGGACTAGGTTAAAACATTTTACTTGCACTTCAAAAGAAACAAAAAAGGACCTTTGACATAATAACACATACATTAACTCATAGCAGTTTCAGAAAGCAAAATACTATGCTGAGCCACATATGCATTATTAAATATAAAATAATTACCATTATTAAGAGAGATCAAATGCAGACTTTGTTGAACACCTTTGCTCTGATAGTAAGAATAACCCCAATCTGTCAGTTGCTTGCTATTTCAACACATCATTTTGCTCTCATATTAACATTTCTGGCTTTGGCCTGTTGCAATGGTCCAGCCAAGTCCAGAGCAAACTAGAGGAACAGCACCTCATTTTTCACTTAGGCACTTTACAGCCTTTAGAACACAACATTGAGATAAACAGCTTCAGACCACAAACACTGCCTCCACCTCGTTCTCCACTCTGGCCACCATTACCCCCACCCCCACCAAGCTCTCAGGAGAGCTAAAAATCACGAAACCAGATTATAGCCCAACAGGATTAATTGGAAGCACTAGCTTTCAGAGCATTGCTCCTTCATCAGGTGGTTGTGAAGTACACAATTGTAAGATACAGAATTTGTTTTGCTATAAATTCTGTGTCTTACAATTGTGTACTCCACAACCACCTGATGAAGGAGCAATGCTCTGAAAGCTAGTGCTTCCAATTAAACCTGTTGGACTATAACCTGGTGTCGTGTGATTTTTAACTTTGTACACCCCAGTCCAACACCGGCACCTCCAACTCAGGAGAGCTGACCTATTTTTTGCTGTAAACACCTACCACCGTCTATACGTACGTTTTACTTCCAAAGCGGTCCCTTTATTTTTTGCCTGGGCACTCCCACCACCTGCCCCACTTGCTCCTTCTCCCCATTATCAACAGCACAAAGGTCGCATATTCCAGCGCTTATCGGTTCCAAAAAGGACTTGGAGTCAAAACGTTAACTTTGTTTCTCGGTCGACAGATGCTTCCAGGGTTGCTGTTTCCCCAAAACTTTCTTGTTTGTTTCTGATTTAAAATACGCCAATGCTTTGCTTTCATTTGTACAAGGTGCCTGTGGGACAAATTGGGGCAGATTGAATTTGAAACATCTGCGTTGGCACAGCAACTGCCATTGAGGACATTTCCAGATATTACATATTTCATGAGTAAATCCGGTTTGATTGAAATCTTGTTACCAGATATCTAAGTAATTACTTGAAGGAACTTTCTTCTCTGAAACATTAGCAAATCACAGTAGAATTGTAAACCAGCTGCTCCATAATATAAAATACACTGACCGGATCCAGTATAATGAAAGAACTGCAGCAAGACACAGAAGCCTGGCTTAATCTGCTTAACTCAAAACACAATCCACACACCAATTTGACCCCAAGTCGGAAGTTGTACAAAAACATTGACGTTATTTCCTGGGAAACGAGAATCGTTGCAGAGCGTGCGCATAGGACACAGAACACCACTCAGTCTCCCAAACAGCGCCAACTGGCGGCCAGGATGAGTTTCTATTTGAAAGGCCATTTCGTTTTATTCAGTGTCTTTTATCACACAGGAGTTCTGACATGATTTTAAAGTGTTCGCACCGCGATCAATTTGAGCACAACACTCTCCAAAAACAATAACGCGATAACGAACAATCAATTTCTCTCAGGATTGGTGGGCACCTGTTTGAAATGGGGAAGTGAGATCTTTTCGAGGCACCTGAGAGAGCAGACAGGATCTTGGTTTTAAGATCAGAACGGTGCCCCTGACAGGACAGCAACCCTCAGTACTGTACTGGAGGTTCGGTGTATTGACCTCAATCCTGGAATGGGGTCCCTGTGATACAGAGGAGAATGAGTGTCAGTCAAACCACGGCTGACAACTGCACAATACTTTCAAAAAGTATGGTGGTATATTGCAAAGTAACAGAAGCCAGGATAGACCAATGTATGGAACATCTATTATGTAACACATTATTTCTGTGCTTTGCAAGTCAATCTGAGTCAAATGTTTCAGTGTACCCCATAACTACGTGCGTGGAAAGTTTTAATGTGTACGAGGTCACGAGGAGATAAATTCAGCATTTCTTCTTGCTGGCTACTTCCTAATTTCCTGTTCTCTTGAAAAATGTTCACTATTGTTTGTGTTTGAGTACCAAAATTCATCCATGAGTAAGATATCAAAATAGAATAAAATGTTTAGGTTGGCTGTTTAATTCGTCTGTAACATAAGAATTAATGTTTGGACCTCCACGATCTGTAATCCGTAGAATTGATTCAGCATGTGTGGGCTCCCTGTAGTCGATCCAAGTTTGCTGACAAGCTAAGTAGGAAACAAAGTTGTCATGAAGATGACATTAAAAATCACCACAATCATCATCACTGGAGTGATCTTCTTCATTTTCTTCATACACAATAGATGTGCCATGTATTGGTCTAGAGTGTGTTATCTACCACCATGATCAGGAATGCTGTTGAACTGGTATTTAGGCAAGACCATTCATTCTTGCCTTTCAAACATAAATTGTGTCAGGGATGGTAATCCCTTCTTCATTGATGTTGTGTGAAAATGCAGTAATGCAATGTAAAAATCGTGCCTGAAATGGGGTAATGAAATTAAATGGGTCACTTTCCATTGAACACACATTTTGAAATGGTTTGTTGGTGTATTGCAGTGGTTTGACAGACCTATCAGATACAAGATATTATCAACTGAAAGTATCAGAAAATAACAGCATGTCAGCAATGGTCACACTTATTGTGTTGCTAAATCATTGAACAGTGGGAGATTTGGAGAGATAATCCGTCACAACGATGCAAATTTCCCCATGGACTATGAATAAGTCTCTTGCTACTTTCGAACAAAGCTGGGATGGAATATTGTGTGGTTATGGAGGTCCTTCCACTACTAGGGTTGATATGTTTGGCATGCCTCCCATCTATTCACAAGTAATTTAATATTCAGATTAACCCCCGGCAAGTACACAGAATTGCATACTTACAATCTTGTGTGTTCATTGCCCATGTGTCCTTGGTGTAATGAGGTTTCATATTTTGGTGTAATGCTTTTGCTATTAGAACAAGTTGGCTCTTGATAATTTATGATATACCAAGTCAGTCTCTATTTGGCCAAAATGAACAAGTCTTCTCAGGCATTTCTTTAATAATGTTAGACCATCCCTGGATAATTTTTTTACAACTCTCATAAATGATCAACTTTGCCAGTTATCCACTGCAATTGTTCACACTGATGTTCAACGAAGTGTAACAGATCAATCTTGAGAAGATCATCAACTTCATTGTTTAGAGCATCAATCCATAGATCAGTTAGAATATCTTGGTCTTTGTATGGGTTGGCTAATCTTCTCAATGTGACAGTTTTAATCAGCTTGATATCTGGCTTATATCTCAATGCCAAATCCTTGAAGATAGTTGACTAATTTGATTGCACCATGTGTGGTTTGGTCTGCTACAATGGATGTGGTTTGAATCTCAAAGTATCATCCAGAAATATGTCCTTACTCATAGTCCTGCCATTGACATTTACCAGATAGAAGATTCTGGGAAGCCAGATGAGCTTGCATATTAGCACTGCACTGTGATTCCTTCAATGTATGGAACAGGTGATCTCTTTCATGCTGTTGTCAGTCTCTTGTAGTCTGTACCATGGAATTACGTATGTTGTGGTTTATTTATCAGGATGTGTCATGGTTGTATGTTGGCACTGGTTCCCATATCAATTTAGTCTTTATTGTGTGCTGTCCTACCTTTTCAGGCCATATAATATGAATGGTTCTAAAAGTTTCTGATCACCTAAGATCATTGACATGATGTATGACGTTAACAACATGGAAAGCTTAGGCATTTTCTGAAATTTGCCTTTTGTGCAGTTGACTCTGAACCTCATCAATGTGTTCACATTTGTGTACATTAACACTTTCCTTGCTGCCAATGTAATGGTATTGCATCATCTTGTTAGTCATCTATACTTTGTTCTGGGATATGTCTTGTCCTTTCAGCACGTATATATCCAGTGACCTTTGATACCTCCACAAAGTCTGCCATCCCTCAGAGACAGCTCTCAGAGTAAATAGAACGTCTAACCCTGCTATTTATAGAATCCCACAGTGTGGAAACCGGCCATTCAGCCCAACAAGTCCACACCAACCCTCCGAAAAGCATCCCACCAAGACCTATCCCCCTACCCCTGAAACCCTGCATTTTCCATAGCTAACTCACCTAGCCTCCATATCCCTGAACACTATGGATAATTTAGCATTGCCAATCCACCTATCCTGCAAATCTTTGGAACGTGGGAGGAAAGTGGAGCACGTAGACGCAGAACTCCACACAGACAGTCAACTGAGGCTGGCATCGAACCCTGGTCCCTGGCGCTGTGGGGCAACAGTGCTAACCACTGAGCCACCATATCATTGAGAGCTCCCTGATTGGATCTGATGAACAGCCCCAGTTAGGAACTCATATTCTATAAGGTCTCGCTGACCTTGTGACAATCTCTACAGAACCAAATGTTTTACAGATATCAAAAGTTGGACAGTTTTTAGATTTATATGCAAAAACCTCCATCTGTTTCATGATTAGGTGTGAGTTACTGACTATGGCGATAGTGCTAAGTGCACCATTGCATGTAATTGTTGTTGGCATGTCACATTCTTAGATCCATCCTCAAGTAATGCATTAATGCATGGCTCTTTTTGTTGCCCAAAAGATACTTTCTAAAGATTTTAAATGGTGTAGAGGTGATGACAAATTCAATGTGCCTGTCAGTTTTTCTTCAGAAAGTCACAATCATGCCCTTTGCTGCAGCATTTCCGTCCAACTGGTCAATACACTCTTGGGTTGCCTTCTGTGTGACATACATTGGAGTTGTAATAATTCTTAAGTCAGTTCTTACTTTGAGTTAGTCTTTGGAAATTTTCCAGATTTTTTCTGGATCTTTCTCACTGTCCATTGAATGATTGACTGTGTTAATCCTGCAAAGCCCATAATTGTCAATGGCAAACAAGATTTCTTGAGCTCTTTTCTTAGGATAATATATTGTTTTGTCTGTAAAATAGAATTTCAAATGTTGTTTGAACAGTTTTCATTTAGCAAGGGTGTCACTGGATGCCCAGTTGGTTCCCACCTTCTCAATCTTGCCCTTCCCCTGACCCTCAGGTTAAAGCATCACCAGTCATCTCTCTCCAACAAGCGAGCAGCCCTGGTTACAATAAAATGTTACTTATGTATCAAGCACAGAGCATTGTAGCTGTCAAGCTTTTTGTGCTGGACTGCACTGGCTTTGTATTCCAACTCAAGAGTGCACTTCAGCCTTTTTATTGTCATTTAGAAAATTCCTCGAAACAACTACTTTCTCATCAAAAATAAATTAGTTTTATTTCTTGGTGTTTAATGCCAGATCTGTACAACTGTCTGTACCCACAGGTGCCAATGCTGCTCAAAGATGATGAACTGTCCCTTTTGTCTGAATTCTGCATTGTCCGGTTGGTCTTTGATTAGTTTTCCAAATATCTATTAGCAAATATTGGAGTCCTATTCAGACTGTCACCACTACCTCCAACAGGGTGTTTTACCTGATGGGGCAGTGCTTATGTTATCTCATGTGACATTAGAAACTGAGCATGGATACTATGGAGAATTCAACAGACATTTATTACAAATAATTATTACATGCAAACATCACATTCCTCTGGCTACCACTTACGGCTGGTATGGAAGATTAAACTCTTCCAGACTTCTGTATTCAGTGTACTTTAAGCATTCAGAGGAAAAAAAGTTTCCTGACACTAAAATACTCAAGAAAACGAATTTGTTAAGATGAGTATATTCTAAAGGATCTCTTGAATAGAGAATTATTCAGATGATTCAAGATTTCAAGGATGATCTTGACAAAAGTTGAAAACAGACTGAATAAAAAGGACTTGAAAAAGTTTAACATCAATACAGCAAACAGGGAGAAATGGCTAACAATAGGTCTTAATGGAGGCTTTGCCGAATGAAAGAACCAAAAGATACAGATTCAGAGGTGGTTGAAGGAGAAAGAGGGCAAAAAAAGGAAGGCACAATAAATATCAAGGGTCACGACCACACACGATCTTATGACAGTGCCAGCACCAGCTGTAGCATGGACTGCTATTCAAAAATTGAACTCCAATTACTTATTTTACTAAAGTTTGATAATATATTTTTTCTACTTTACAGTAAAACAATTTTAAAAGAATGCATCAAAACTCCAGATGTCACATTGGAGACGCCATACAGTCTAACTCAAATTTATGTGTCTCATTTAATTCTGGAGCCAAAATGTCTGCTGTTTCCAACAAACAATATAAAACTTCATCAATGTGACTTGTAAACAAGCTAAAGATTGATTTAAACAATAAAACAGCATGGTCTAATTTTCAGACATGTAACTTTACTTCAGTAGCGTAAAGATATTTAACATATTTCCAATATGAGATGTCAATGATTCCTCTCATTTGTTTACTGCACATGACATGCTTTTCACACTGCACAATTCCTTTTTAAAGGTAACCTTGTTTAGGCGAGGTCTGTTCCCTATATTATGATCCTAGCTGATATTACTACTGTCCAAGTTATATGCTGAAATTAAATTTGGCTTGATAGATTTTCTTTTAATTTAATGTGGCATACATTCACTGAAACATAGCACACAGAGCTCTGCAAGTTTGGTTTTAACAGTGGGACATAAGTTAATTCACAAAATAAATAAAAAGCTAACAAATCAAGCTTTCTAAATCTAACACAGTTTTAAAAATTTCAAAACACAGCAAAACAAACTTCTATCTATTCCCAACACTGTCACTTTAATTAATCACAATCCAAAGAAATTTAAAAGCCAATTATTGTTAATGCTGGAGATCTGAAGTAAAAACAGAAGAGTTGGAGAAACTCAGCATGTCTGGCAGCATCTATGGAGGCAGAAAAACCATTTATGTTTTGAGTCTGATTTAACTCTTTTTCAGAACTGAGTACTGAAGGAATCATATCAGACTTGAAACATTAAGTTTGTTTCTCTCTCCATAGGTGCTGGCAGACTTGCTCAGTTTCTCCACTTCTTTCTATTTTTATCCCAGAGAAATTTTCCCCTCCTGGTCTGTAGGGATGGAAAAACTACTTTTTCCCAGTGACTGTTCTGTAGGTCTATGGGCCTTTTGCCTTGATTACTTACATAATTGACATCTTAGACTTCCTCAGATTTCAATAACCATTCCAGGTTTCTAAGTAAATATATTTGGTGTGGAAGTTCCATGAACTAAACTCTTTCAGCAAGATAACTTACTCTGTTGACTGGTCTGAACAATCCCCTTTTCTAGGACGGATGATACTTGCTTCTGGAGATGAAACAGATTGAACAGTAAAAGAAGCTCCATACCAACAGGAAGCACACACCAAAAATCAACTCAGGATTGCCTGGTTTGTAAAATATCTATAGAAAAATGTTCACTGGAACTTCATTTTTGAATTCAAGAGACACTGTGAGGAAGGTAATCTAGATGGGACAGATGCATGTGCTCAATCATCTAAGGCAGATACACAATTTCCTACACTGATGATTAAAGTTAGTTATTGTGCACAGTGGTTGTAAGTCATTTTAATTAGGTCTGATGACCATGTGAACTGCTCACTGTCCTGCAGCATTCACAACAAAAATGCAACAATTATTCTCTTGTGGAGAGAAAAACTGCATCACCAGCCTCATCACTTTCTAATCATATTTAAAAGAGACAAGTTAATGCAACAGTCAACCAAACTGGATGGATCACAATATTATTCCATTTAAATTACAACATACAAGCAAATGTAGCCACTTCCATATATCAACATGCTATCATTAATTGGGCCACATTGCTACCTCGTGAAATGTAGCAAACAACTTCAGGTGCTTGTTTTTCTCCATTCCTACAAGGGCAGTCATCCCACTGGAGGCAAACATAATTAGCAGCTGCCAACCTTGCTTATATTCAGCTTTGTTCTGATTACAGGCAGTTTTGCACCACTAAGCTACCTTGATCTTCATCAGCGTGAAGGGAGGTCTGTGTTAATATACCAAATATTATGTTAATTTAGTATGTCTACATGCATGCTCGAGCTGTGATTAAGAGAAGCTTAGATTAATTACAGAAGGGTTAGGACACGTATATGAATTCCAAGAGTCAGGGACTCTTGTGTGCAATGTTAGTATCCCTGTCTCTGAGTTCCATCTGCTCCACATTTGTGTAATAACATCACTCAGCAGTTTGATTAGAAAATATCTAAAATCCAAAAGATATCTTTGGGCTGAAGCGTCCTTATGGTGTAGGAATAATGTTTTGAACAATGTGCTAGGTTAAAATATCCCCTGCTTCAGAGGTGTCACAACATACCTAAATAAGTTGATTTTTATTTTAAAATATGTACCTCTGGGATGACCAGAAGTTCTAATTTCAATTCCCAGCTGCCCCAGACATTTGACACATCATGTAATTAAAATCCATAAGGTGAATGGGTCTTACCATATAATGGTAGTTTCCTGATTTCTTTTTGGCCAAAAGACCTGGGTTCAAGTCCCACCTGTCATAAAGTTGTGTCATGACAAGTTGACTTAAAAGTATTTTGAGGGGTCTCCAGCCTCTGAGACAGAAGGCTCATCTTCAAATTCAACTTACATGGAGGTCTATTGTAATATTGGAGAAAGTGAGGACTGCAGATGCCGGAGATCAGAGTTGAGAGTGTGCTGCTGGAAAAGCACAGCAGGTCAGGCCGCATCCAAGGAGCAGGAGAATCAATGTTTAGGGCAAGAGCCCTTCATCAGGAATCCTATTGAAATATGTCCAAACAAACATATTAAAAATAATTTATAAGAAATACCTTATATAGGTTTTGTGGAACAGTGGTCATTTCCGTTCAGTGTCAGAATTGGGAGAGACACCAACCTCGGAAAGAAATAACTGGCAAGGAAGATGTAGGAGCTGTAAATGCTAACAGAGTGATGAAATGTCTCAAGAATGGCCCCATGTCTGTGCTGGGAATGGCGATCAGAGCATAAAAGCAAGGTACAAAAGTGAACAATTTCAAACAACAAGTTCAACAATTAAGGATGGCACTGGTGCAATAGAAGGGGCTAACTTTATTCCTGAGATTAGAATGGAGGATGGGGGTACAGCGGAGAAATAGCAAAGGTTTGTAAGCCCCCAAAAGAACAACCATCCAGTAGGATTGGGTGTACAGGAAGAAATAATGGGGGTTGTGAAAAAGGTATGGCATTAAAAACTTGTGACTTAATCTGCATATAGTTTGGATGAAATAGATTAGCAAGTAAAACTCAGATGACAAGTCCATACAGTTCTTGTGACTAGCATGTTCTGTAGCCAATCAGATGATACTAGATCTGACAACGTGCAATGAAACATGGTTAATTAGTGACCTTATACTAAGGCACCCCTAGACAGCAATGATAATTCATAATTCAATTCAATGATTCTCTACAGTGTGGAAACAGGCCCTTCGGCCCAACAGGTCCACACCGACCCTCTGAAGAGTAACCCACCCATATCCCTACCTTATTACTCTATATTTACCCCTGTCTAATGCTCCTCTCCTACACATCCCTGTATACTATGGGTAATTTAGCATGGCCAATTCACCTAATCTGCACATCTTTGAATTGTGGGAGGAAACTGTGCACCCAGAGGAAACCCACACAGACACGGGGAGAATGTGCAAACTCCACACAGAAGTTTGCCTGAGGCTAGAATCAAACCCGGATCTCTGACACTGTGATGCAGCAGTGCTAACCACTAAGTACCATGCCGCCCATAATATGATTCAAGTTTCCTGATGAAAGGCTTACACCAGAAAGGTCGATTCTCGTGCTCCTCGGATGCTGCAAGACCAATTGTACACTCACGAAAGTGATCTCCAGCATCTGCAGTCTCACTTTCTCCTCGATATTTAAAAAAGGAACAAAGCAATTGCTGGTCTCCGAGACAAAGTGTGTGTGGAATGTGCAGAAAATTAGCTTTCTTAAAAGTACCTTTATCAATCAGTGATTGGGAAACAGAAATCCCTAAGAAGATAATCTACGGAGAAAAATACCAAGAGAAGACACTGGCTGGTTTTGAAATTTGAATTTTGGTAAATCTTAATTGGGGTTTTTAATCACACTAGTAATATAGAAGGGAAAGTAAAGATAGGAGTTGTGAATAGCTATTAGTAAATTATTCTCTTGTTATACTTTAACAAATAAAGTTGTTACTTTTTACTGAGTCAAGAAGGTGTTTAATGTGCTTTCCTTTATTGGTCAGACTTTTGAGTACAGGAGTTGGGAGGTCATGTTGCAGCTATACAGGATATTGGTTAGGCCACTTTTGGAATATAGCGTGCAATTCTGGTTTCCTTCCTATCAGACATACATGAAACTTGAAAGAGTTCAGTAAAGATTTACAAGGATGTTGCTAGGGTTGGAGGATTTGAGCTATATGGAGAGGTTGAATAGGCTGGGGCTGTTTTGCCTGGAGCATCAGAGTCTGAGGGGTGACTTTACAGAGGTTTACAAAATAATGAGGAGCATGGATAGGATAAATAGACAAAGTCTTTTTCCTGGGGTGGGGGAGTCCAGAACTAGAGGGCATAGGTTTAGGGTGAGAGGGGAAAGATATAAAAGGGACCTAAGGGGCAACTTTTTCATGCAGACGGTGGTACTGGATGGAATGAATTGCCAGAGGAAGTGGTGGAGGCGAGTATAATTGCAACATTTAAGAGACATCTGGATGGGTGTATGAATAGGAAATTTTTAGAGAGACATGGGCTGGGTGGTGGCAAGTAGGACTAGATTAGGTTGGGATATCTGGTCACCATGGATTGTTGGGCCGAAGGGTCTGTTTCCATACTGTATATCTCTATGACTTGGTGACTAGTTCTTGGCCTCTCAAATTTTCACAGATTACTGCATGGGATAAATCTTTTCTGTATTGCTGGTTTAAATTGAGCAGGGGGGTTTAGCCTGTGTTGTAAGAGTTTGGTGACTCCTCCAGGATTTGAAAGGTTTCAGGGCTTTTGTCTGCGATTTGAACAGTTTAGGTCTGGGATTTGTGATTTGAACTGGTTTAGACAGATCTGAATTGAATTGGGGGTACGAAAATCCCAGCAGATCTAAACACTTGCAGGTTAGTGTCCTTGATCTTTTAATAAAATGTAGGCAAGACAATTTGTTTAATTTCGGTGACTTGTGTTTGATTAAATTAAAAGTGAAAGAAATGGCTCTTAAAATTGCTAAAGAGACTCTAGGATTTTAAGATGATTCTCAAATTTGTCAAGAAAGTTTCGAAGGAAAGAAAAAGGCCATACTTTAGAATTAGCAAATAAGTCAGATTTGGGTTTAACCAAGGACAAACGTAAAGCTGAAATTGTAAGAGAATTACTCAAACACTTGTGTATCAGAGAAACAGACAAGTGCAGTCGAGGTAAAAAAACTTAAATTACAACTGAGGAAAATGGAGTTAGAAGATAAACAAAGGGAGAGAGAAAGAGAAAGAGAGAGAGAGCGAGGGAGAGAGAAAGCGAGAGGAGAGAGAGAGAGAGAGAGCAGGTTCTTAGCTGAGCTAAGAGAGAGAAGGAGAGAAGGAGAGAAGGAAAGAGACAGGGAAGAAAGGGAGAGACAAAAAGAGAGAGAATTTGAACTTGAGAAGCTGCAAATTAGTCAGCAAAGTCAAGTTAACAGTATGGAGATTAAAAGAGAAGGTAGTGTTATATACAAATATGTCAAAACTACTACATTTTGATGAGAAAGATGTTGATGTCTTCTTTATTTCATTTGAAAAATTGGCTAGGCAGATGGAGTGGTCCAAGGATTTATGGATCATGCTAGTTCAGGCGAAACTGATAGGCAGAGCGAGTGAGGTATTTGCCGTGTTGTCAGATGAGGGGGTCAAGAGATTATGAAGAGGTTAAACAGGCTATTTTAGGTGCTTATGAATTGGTACCAGAAGCATATAGGCAGTGGTTCAGAAACACAAAGAAGGAACCAGGTTAGACTTGTGCTGAAGTTGAAAGAATTCAATATAGTCATTTTGATAGATGGGTGCGTGCTTTAAAGATAGATAGGACATTTGAGGCTCTCAGAAAGATTATTCTGCTGGAGGAGTTTAAAAACTCATTTCCAGAGATGGTAAGAATTCAAGTGAAGGAACAGAAATTTCAGAAAGTGAGAAGGGCAGCAGAATTAGCAGATGAATACATGTTGGTGCATAAGACAAGCTTTCAGCCAGAACTTCGTCCTGTGAGGCATAGAAGTTGGGAGAAGGGAAGATGATACACAACTAAACCAAGAGTAGAGAACACTGGTAAGAATTTATCACACGTTAAAGAAGTCCAAGAGGGTGGAAAGGAGGTGAAAGGTCTCAGGTGTTTTCACTGTAATGCAGTGGGACACAGAAAATTATAGTGCCGGTGGTTTCAGAAGGGCACTTGGAAAAGGTGTTTTCACCGCCAGAAGGCAGGACACATAAAGTCACAGTGCTGGTCATAAAAGAAAGGTGCTGTGGGAAAAGACATGGTAAAAGAAGCTCAGCCAATGGCATTCGTGAAGTTAGTAAAGGAGACCCCAAGAAGAGCCGAGGAGCTTCAGGAGAATGCACAGCCTAGACAGGGGCTGGGTATGGAATTAGTACCTCATCTCTACAAAGAATTTGTCTCTGTGGGTAAAGTTTACTTAAAAAGAACAGGGGAAGAAGGTCAAGAAGTTATAATTTTGAGAAATACAGGATCTAACGAGTCGCTGATGGTAACCAGCACCTTTGTTGCTAATTCCCGAATGTGTAGAACCTTTCACGCAGGTTATAATTGATTGTGTAGGTCCCCTCCCAAGAACTAACAGTGGGAACCAGTACTTGTTAACCATATTGAATGCATCTACCAGATTTCTGGAGGCAATTTCATTATGGAATATCAAGGCAAAAAGGATGATAGAGGAGTTAGTAGCTTTCTTCACATGGTTTGGGCTACCCAGAGAGGTTCAGTTGGACCAAGAGTCTAATTTTACTGCTTGGGCTGTTTAAGGAGGTTATGGATATCTTAGGTATACAGCACTTTAAATCCAGTGTGTATCATCCTGAATCCCAGGGAGCTTTAGAAAGGTGGCATCAGACCTTGAAGCTGAAAATGTGTTGCTGGAAAAGCGCAGCAGGTCAGGCAGCATCCAAGGAGCAGAAGAATTGATGTTTCGGGCATGAGCCCTTCTTCAGGAATGAGGAAAGTGTGTCCAGCAGGCTAAGATAAAAGGTGGGGAGGAGGGACTTGGGGGAGGGGCGTTGGAAATGTAATAGGTGGAAGGAGGTAAAGGTGAAGGTGATAGGCCGGAGTGGGGGTGGGGGCGGAGAGGTCAGGAAGAAGATTGCAGATTAGGAAGGCGGTGCTGAGTTCGATGGATTTGACTGAGACAAGGTGGGGGGAGGGGAAATGAGGAAACTGGAGAAATCTGAGTTCATCCCTTGTAGTTGGAGGGTTCCGAGGCGGAAGATGAGGCGCTCTTCTTCCAACCGTCCAGGATTAGACCTTGAAGACCATGTTGAGAGTGTACTGTCAGGATTATCCAAATGATTGGGATACAGGTATCCCATTTGTATTGCTTGCTAGTAGAAATGCTCCAAATGAATCTACTCAGTAACTCCCTTTGAGTTAATATTCAGGCATGAAGTGAGAGGTCCTTTGAAATTAATTAAACAAAAATTGACAGGACCAAGGTCTGAGATCTCACACTTAAATTATATATTGGAGGTGAGGGAGAGACTAAACCGAGAAGGTGAGTTAGCTAAACAGCACCTAAAAAGAGCACAGTATTGAATGAAGCAGGTGGCAGATAAAAGCTCTGAGACTCAGACGTTTTCCTGAGGGGATGATGTGTTAGCACTGTTACCAGTGAACCAGTGAAAGGAGATCCCTTCAAAGCCAGATTTAGTGGTCCCTATCAAATTGAGAAAACGCTGAGTCAAGTGAACTATCTAGTAAAAATGCCAAATATAGAAAAAAGGGTATTGTGTATGTCATGCGAACATGTTGAAACCACATTATACTAGAGAAAGAACTGGAGAAACAGGTATTATTACTGCCCCACAGAGTGAGGAATCAAATCCAGGTGATGTGGATTTTGCTGTGCCTCAAAATAGATGAAAAAAGTAAGAAGTCCTTGTGGAGTGGGATAGATATTGTGTTTAAAGAACAGGAAAAAAATGAAACCATCTTTTCATTACGATGGATCTTTTTTTCTGGGGGGGGGGGGGGGGGGGGGGAAGGTGGAATGAAGGTGTAGAAGCGTACTGTACCTTCAAGAAATTTAAAAGCTGGCAGAGCTATCTGAAAGCACCAAGTGTTCCGAACAAGATAGAATGTAAGCTTTTGATCCAGCAGCTAGTGTAGCTGGTTGCCTGGGGATAAAAACAAGTTTGAATTAGGCCAAACAGTTTAAATTATACCTTCAATCATTTGAATTTAGTATATTGACAATATTAAAAACCAATGACA
Source organism: Chiloscyllium plagiosum (assembly GCF_037043375.1). NCBI lineage: Eukaryota > Metazoa > Chordata > Chondrichthyes > Orectolobiformes > Hemiscylliidae > Chiloscyllium > Chiloscyllium plagiosum. Next base: position 54,579,921 of record NW_028270156.1, read on the forward strand.
CAATCCAATTCTTTGAGGAGATAAGACTGAGAAAACGTGAACAGTTGGGAGGGAACTGCCAAGCCTCCAACATCTGCAGACTGCCCGGAAAATTAGCTTTCTTCAAAGGTACCTTTATCAATCAGTGACCTGTGAAACAGAAATCCGTAAGAAGAAAATCTACAGAGAATGATACCAAGACAAGATTTGACAGCTGGCTGGTTTTGAAATTTGAATTTTGGTAAATTTTAATCGGGGATTTTATCATACTAGTATTATAGAAGGGAAAGTAAAGATAGGCATTGTAAATAGTTATTAGTTAATTATTCTCTGTTATACTTTAAGAAATAAAGTTGTTCCTTTTTATTTTAACTAGTTCTTGGCCTCTTGAATTTTAACAGATTACTACACGGGATAAATATTTTCCGTGTTGCTGGTTTAAATTAAGCAGAGGGGTTACCCCGTGTCATAATGGTCTGGCATTGGCATTCCTGAAGCTGTTTCACCTCTGTCTCCAGGTCTGGGAAGATTTGATTTAATCTGGTATAGAGTCTTCTCCCCATTAGCAACTCTGCTAGAGCTATCTCTGTAGTTGTTTGAGGGGTGGTCCTGTAATCAAATAGGAACTGGGACAGTTTGATATCTAGTGATGCTATCATTTAAAGTCTACCTTCAAAGTTTGGACTGCTCTCTCTGCCAGATGGATGATATGGAGCTGTCCTTATATTTCGAATACCATTCAACTTTAGGAAATACTCAAATTCTCTGCTGATAAAGGATGGCCTGTTATCTGTGTCCAACACTTCCAGGAGTCTGTGCATTGCAAAAGATGCAGTTTTTCTATTGTCATCTCTGTGTTTGACAAATGAACTCTATGCATGTCCAACCACTTTGAGTGGGCATCCACAATAACTAAGAACATTAAGCCCATGAAAGGACCTACATTATTGACATGTAACTGAGATAAGCGTTTACCCAGGCATTCCCATGAATGTGGTACCTGCTGGTGGTAATTTTTATCTTTGTTGACACTCTGGGCACTGCCACACCAATGCGGCTATATCGTCATCCAATCCTAGCCAACAGACATGACATCTTGCCAACATCTTCATTTTTGAAATCCTGGAGTTCAGCCAGTATCTGGCGGTGACCTTTGCTTGGGACAATCACTTTTGCTCCCCATAATAACATGCCATCCTCTACTGTAATCTGGTCTCTCTGGATCCAAAAGCCTTTCACTTCAGTGTGTGACAGCTTCATTACCACTGTTTCAGTTTTGCCAGAGCTAGATCTTTCTGCATCCAAAGTCTGATATTGTCAGCTGTGACTGGACGTGTGTCCAGAAAATTTAAAACCATGACAGACTTTGCCAGTGGTGATACAACAGTAGTGTATCTGCCAATGGGAGATGGCTCAATGCTTTCAAGTTTACTACTTGGCCTCCCAGACAGTATTCCACCTTGTAATTATACACACCTAAAATTAGAGCCCACTGCTGAATTTGGTCTGAAGCTAAGAGTGACACCCACCTTGTCCTTTTTAAGTACTGTACTCCCAGAAGGAATATGTGGTCCATTATTATTACAAATCTACATCCATAAAGGAATTGGTGGAACTTCCTACTCCAAATACAACCACCAAACTTTCCTTTTCTATCTGGGCATATTTACGCTCTGCAGTAGCCAAAGTTCTGGATGCATACACTATTGGATGATCCTGTCCATTGAGTCATGTATGAGCTATTACAGGGAGGCATCGCATGTAAATACCACATCTAATTGGGATCACAGTATGCCAACATCTTAGAGGATGATCATTTCCAAGGCTGACCCTTTTTAAAGAGTTGATGCAAAGGTGCCAGGATGGATGCCAGGTTATGTATGAACTTTCTGTAATAGTTCATCAGCCCAAAGAAGGAGCCAAGCTCTGGTACAAACGTGGAAGTTGGGGCATCTTTGATCACCCTCACTTTATCTTCCAATGGTGTGACCTGGTCCTGTCAACTCTGTAACCCAAGTAGGTCACCTGGGGAGCCCGGATCACATGTTTTTCCCTTCTAAGGCATATACCCAGATGGGCAAAACATCTAAGGACTATGTTCAAATTCTCTAAATGTTCCTTCTTGATCTTCCTTGTTATTAGCATGTCATCTAATAGTGACCTAGGTAAACCTTGTAAAATGTTTTTCATTGTCCACCGAAAAATTGCAGAGGCTGATAGTACCCCAAATGGTGGTCTTGTATTTTGATACAAACCCTTATGGCTATTAATTGTAGCATACTTCAGGGAATCCTCATCTAACTGCAAATGCAAGTATGTATGGCTCATAGTTGAAAAGTGTAGTGCTGGAAAAGCAAAGCAGGTCAGGCAACATCCAAGGAGCAGGAGAATTTCAGGCATAAGGGTTTTATCAGGAATGTTGGGGGGAAAAGGTGCTGAAAGTTAAATAGGAAGGTAGGGTTGGGGTTGGGGGAAGGTAGCTGGGAAGGTGATAGGTGGATGCAGGCGGGGGGGTGATTATGATAGGTCAATGGGGGAGGGTGGAGCAGATAGGTGGCAAGGAAGATGGACAGATGGGACAGGTCAAGAGGACGGGCCAAGTTGGAGGATTGGATCTGGGATGAGGTGCAGGGAAGGGAGATTTGGAAACAAGTGAAGTTGATGTTGATGCCATGTGGTTGAAGGTTCCCAAGGCAGAAGATGAGGCAATCTTCCTCCAGTCATTGGATGGCTTCGATTTGGTGGTGGAGGAAGCCCAGGACTTGCATGTCCTTGATGGAGCGGTAGGGGAAATTGAAGTGTCAGCCACAGGGCAGGGGGTTCTTTGGTAAATCTGTCCCAAAGATTTTCCCTGAAACCTTCTGCAGGTTGTCATTCTGTCTTCCCAGTGTGGAGGAGACCACATCAAGAGCAACGGACACAGTAGATAAGCTGTTTGGACATGCAGGAAAATCTCTGCCGGATGTGAAAGGATCCTTTGGGGCCTTGGACATAGGTGAGGGGGAAGGTGTGTGCATGGTTTTAAACCTCTTGTGGTTGTAAGGGAAGGTGAGTTGATGGTGGGTGTGGACCTAACAAGGGAGTTCCAGAGGGAATGGTCTGTGGAATGCAAATATGTCCTGCTTCATGAAGGACATCCCCAATGCCAGCTTTGCATATAAATCCTCTATGCAAGGGAGTGGGTATTTGTCGAGCTGTGAAAAGTAGTTTGTTTGTTTACAATCCCCACAAAGGTGACCTGATCCATTGGTTAATCAATCAGTGCTGCCCATTCTGCAAACTGAACTGGTTTGAAGATTCTGTCACTTTCCAGACTTCTGATTTCTGCCTCTATTTGTGCCAGTAAGGGTTGGTCTTACAGAATTTTGGAATGGCTTCTTGGTCAATATGCATGATGGCCTTGGCTCCTTCGATAATCCCTAGACCTTTCCAACAAGATTCCATATATTTAATTAAGACTTCACTCAGGCAGCCATTTTCTAATCCAGAAATGTTGAACCAATCTAGATGAATCTTTCTCAAACAATTTCACCTCATTGAGCATTAGCTTGTGCCTTTTACTACAATCAATGGTAACTTAACCAGCTGCTTCTCATAAGAGACCAGAACTAAAGTTGCACCTGTAATCTGTCAGGATTTCCTGGACTAGGTTCTCAGTCTCGCCAAGGTCTTGTGCAAACTGAAGGATTAAAGTCCAGAGCAAATTTCATTAAAGACTGGGTCTGCAATCACTGAAATGTCTCCCTCAGTATCAACCTCCATTATAATTAGGTGACCATTTATTTTGATTGATTTAGATTTGTTTTTTGTAAAACCAGATACAGATGAACTTTCCAGGGTGAGCACTCACTTGGATACTGGCCTATGAGTTATTTTACTCAACTTAGGTCCGGTGGAACTCTTTTGCTGCCTTGAGTCCTCACACTAGCAGCAAGTACAACTGGATCCAGTCCGGATCCTGAAGACAATTTTCACCATTTGACCGAGGCTTGGCTTTGTTTTGGGGTTTTGCTGTGGGCTGACCGAGTGTCACTCTGTTCAGGATGTGTTCTGAGTGAGGCTGTGCAATTGCTTTCACTCAAGTAGTGTTCCCAAGCTCAGTCGGATGGGAGAGGGTGTCCGCTTTGGAATGCCCTACAACTCATATACTCCACTTGCCACATTTTCCAATGATAAAGCCAGTTGTAGTGCCTGTTTGAAGTCCAGTTTGGCTTCAACTAGTAGGCACTTTTGCATGGTTACATCATTAATCCTATTTTTGTCGCCAGTGAAATAACTCCACAGAAGCTTGTATTCCATCAGAAAATCACCTTTTATTTCCATGTACAGAGTCCTTGATACTGATCCAGCTCTCTCAGAGTAAACAGAATGTCTGATGCTCCTGGGAGAAAGTGAGGACTGCAGATGTCTGATGCTCCTGACCTAATCGGTAAGCCAGGACTCCAATCTGGGAACTCACATTCTATGCGGTTCACCTGCTGACCTTGTTACAATCACTGCAAGCATCATATGATGATTTAATTTGGGACCCTTGGTTAACATATGAAAATTGAGTAGAACATACTTTCTCCTCCTTCAAGATGACAACAAAATACTGCAAAGCTTTTTTTGCACAGAAATATAAATACATTAAGATAAGTTAGATTTTTATAGCTGCGTTTGATGGCTGACGAAGGCTGAAAACCTTTTTATATCATCCTCATTATCACAAATACCGAAATACCAAGAAACAAGGTCATAAATTCTAAACTTTCACTTTCAGGAGCTGTCCTCCATAGAAAGACAGTGTACGGAACTAGTTGTAGTCCAGTTAGTTACCAAAGACTATAATACCCATATCGCAACATACTTAGTACGCACGCGCGTCCAATGCGGAACTTCAGACGATTGGAGGATGTGCAAGCAGGTCCTAACTAAAAGGGCTGTAAGGATGACCTATAGTTGTAAACAGTGAAGGTGTACGGTAAGAAATTGTAACTTTGAGGAGCATTAATTTTATTAGGTAAAGCTGGCTCTATCCTTTTGTGTCTGGGAATTTTGCAGATCTTTGTCGTTGGTGAAGTTTGTCTGTGTCTTTCAAGATTGTGGTTTCTGTTTAAATTCCGCAAGTATCGTTGGTCCAAATCGATCTGATGAGCAAGTTGAACATTTTAACAATCCATTTCACTGTTTAAATGAAGCTAAATGTGCTACTTTATGTACTGTTAGGGAAAGGTCTCAAGAGTCGTCTTAACTATTTATTTCCGCAACAAAACATTTAATTACCTTTTAAACGGTAACAACATCATAGTTGGCATCAACACTTAACTCATAAATGCATGTTAATTGTAAAATGTTAATTAAATTGAATGAATGCGATTCATACGTTTCTTTTTAAAGTTATACTATACAAATCCCATGATTAATGCTTATAACTTACGTTACACGGGAAACTGTAAAATGCCAATTAGTGATTCGCTTCGAGAATTGTAAGTATTATCTCTACTTCACAATTCAGATGTTCACCTTTTTGGGTTTGAAACAAGCGGTGATACTTCTGCCTATGCAACTTTCAAGAGTTAAAAGCTATACAGTTGTTCCAGCACCAGAACTTAACACTTGTCAGACAAGAAAGCCTTTGAGCTAAGTTCAAGACTACATCAAAAGATGTAACTTTCCCCGCAATTCTGGGCAACTATTGAACTTTTTTTACTATTTTGGTTTATAAATCGTGTTTTGTTCTTTCCTAACTTTAGTTTTTTTTAAAAAACAAATCTAATTGTGTATTTTTTGTCTTTGGGGCAAGTGAAGCGTTTTTGCGTATTTAAATTTCATCAAAAATGATTCTGCCTAAATGACTGGCTGCTGTAAAGGCTATAGAGTTGGTCAATTGGATCAAAAAGTTAGCGTTGTTATATTCCTTTCCAGATTTATGTTGTGGTCCGGGACTAATAACTTCTCGTTTTGTTTGGAGACCAAGATTTATATTATTCATAGTGGCAACATTGAAGCCATAAGTTTACACGTTTTAAAAAAAAACCTGAGCTTTATAATATGAAGTTTGAAGAGCAAAATAATCTCTTACGTTTTGTAACAGTTTTGTATTCTTAAACTCTAGGATTAAAAATGGAAAACCCACGAACTTGAACATTCTGCAGAATGCATGGGATAGTAAATGTGACCAAAACACCCCTTGGATTTCTCAGGAACTCCACTCAAAATTAGTTTCACCTGGTCTAGGACATTAATTTTTTTTTGTCACCTTTTTCAAGGATTCCATTTTGTTTTGGAAGATCTGGTTTCAGCACTCTCTTCAAGTCTCTCTGACTTGACCTACCTTATCAACTACTCAAAGTTTTAGTAGTTCAATCTCCTCCCTGGAGTCGAGGTTCCAGAGACTGCACTCCAGCATATACACATAAGCACCATTTTAGCTCTTTTGCCGACAAACCACTTTCCCAATGTGATACTTCCTTTGGTGTTCTGAGCTCCACCAAGCAAATACGACGTTGGGTTTATTTCACCTGTTCTCAGCTGTGCTGAATTATCTCTGGCTCCCAAAAACAGACACCCTGCAATTAGGGCAGGAGAAGTTAACAGCAACACTAGTGCTGTCAAAAGCCACTAATTTGCCTTAACAATTTTCATTCCAAACTGCAACTAATTTCTCTCAGCAAGCACCCCTTGTGTAGAAAAGCATTCCTGAGTTCCACACAACTTGATCACAAACTGTACTGAGTTAATGAATTTAATAGCCTTTCAGAGTTCACAGCATGCTTTTAAATTTTTTTTTTAAACTCTCCCAGGTCTCTAACTATTTAAACCATTTACTGTTTCCATGACCTGGTTTTTCTATTCTGACCTAATTAAACAAATATAATTAACCTCTGAAAGCAAGATGATTCATAATCAAAAATCCACGAAACTTCAGTTGCAATTATGCTTTTTTGTTGTTTCACTGGTTTGGGAATAGTTTTGTACTAAATCGCATCTACCGCAAAACACATTTGTAACAATGTCTAATTGTTCAGTTGCTTATAGTTGGGTACTATTTTTTTTTAAATATTATTGACCCATGTTTCAGATTAGTGAAATTTATGAACAAATGTCATTCAACTCATTTAGTCTGTCTTACCATTGATCTATATTTTACTGACCTGCTTTTTGTCCTGTAGCATTTAATACTCTGTATTTACAAATTAAGATTTTGCTACTCCTTTAGGAAGCCCTGATCCTAGAATAACCCTCTCCCATCTGGTTTTTGACTCCTCCAACTAGAAAAGTAAATGTGCATATTAATTCTACCATCAGTCTTTTCACTTGTGGTGGTCTGCATATGGATATTAGGCATTTTCCTTCTCCCACAACACTCCTACTCAATATCAACACCTGTTGACTCGGTTTACGCACTCACTCGCTGGACATTTTGGGGCTACCATATTTTAGCTATCCTTATTGCAGTAAGGGTTAATATGCTTGGCAAATGGAAGAACCTTCTGCATGTTAAATTTTAATATGAATGGGATTGAAAAAATCAAGTCACACTGGAAAGCAATATTTGGATTATTATTGTTCTGTAAAATTGATTTAAATTATGTCTGCAAATTTCATGTCTTCTCTCTTTTTCCCCCCCCCCCCCCCCCCCCCCAACATTACCTTGGCATGAAGTATAATGTTCAATTTTCCACCTTCTCTCAATCTCTTTTTTGCTGTGCAGGACAAAAATGAAGAGCTGCCATGTGTTCTATCTTATCTACACCTTGTCTCTCCTCTTGGGTCTAATTTGTATTATAATTGTGACTACTTGGAGTAAGGTCTACAGAGGAGGCTTTGCCTGGGATGGCTCGGCGAAGATGTTTAATTGGCATCCTGTCTGCATGGTGACTGGGCTTGTTGTCCTTTATGGGAATGGTAAGCTTGGAATGTGGCTTTTTAAAATTGGCTTGCTGGTTGATCATATTTGCCCCAAAGCCCCAATTTCCTCTTGAAAATTTAGGTGCTGCACTGCACTAGTGACATTTGGCAATCTTTTCAAACAATACTTCTAATGAGTGTAATTTTTTGATCATGCTTGTATCATACTTAGCATCTGAAAATTGCTTTAGTCTACACTTTCCATGCAGCTTCACTATACATTGTCACACTGAAGTTCTGCAGCAAAGCTAAATTGAGATCAATCCAATGCCATCAATGAGGCAGCAGATATCAAGGCAAACTTTGCCAGGTCACCTGCAAAATCACCTTCACCAATGTGGAAACTTGTGCCAGTATTGGGAGAGCTGTACTGTGGATCAGTCAAGTAATAGGAAATAATTATGCCTTTCAGTAAATGTCTGAGATTACTCCATTTCACCAGTGTTGGTACCCAGTGATATGCAATCAAGAGGGTGCAGTCCTGTGAGTCAATTGATTCTGGACCCAAAGAAGTCTGTGTCAAATTAAACACAGACTAGGAAACCTCTTGCTGAGCAGACCAAATGGCGTCCCTCAACTGATGGTTTGAAGATGTTCTATGTTGAGCTCAACTTGGAAGAAGCAGTGGATAGAAAATGCATTCAATGTACTTTGATGGACCTTGAAGACCCTAGATAACGTAGCGTCTATCTAGATAGCTGCTAGAATTTACAAAACTACTTGACATCATCCTTGCCAATCTAGCAATTGTCGATTGCATTTTTCCTTGGCAGTATTGATCATAATGGCCACCACATTCTTGACTGGTATGGACTGATCAGAGTTGGACGATGTGGTTTGTGTGAACATTGACACCTGGATTTTATCCAGAAACAGTAGAAAGTACAAATCCTTTGTTTAAACTTGTCCCTGCATTCTTTCAAAACTGAATTTATCCATGTGTATGTTGTGACATTAGGCAGTCTTGGACACCAAGAACACATTCAACTTGAAGGAAGCTGATCTTTTTTTTAGTTGACTACAGTGGGGGAAAAAAGCATTTTGTGAAAATTGCCTAAGTTTCATTTACTTGCACAGCACTGAACTCTGCTTCCAGATTTCAAACTTGAAACAAAATATGAGACACACATGACTTTAATGTACCAGTGAAGAGATGACAGAAGCTGTTGTCTATTGAGATTTACATTATTTGTTTTAACTGTCAAACTCTCTGGACAAAATAAGCAGGAGAAAGCAACACAGCCTCTTGAGCCTGGTCCAGCATTCAGGACAATCATGACTAACTTCCTCCTTGGTCTTTACTCCATAACCCTACCCACTCTTCAAAACCCTTCATCCCATTACAAATTAAAAATCTATCTATTTTCTTAAACTGACTCTGTCTCAGCATCCGCTATATCCTGGGGTAATGAATTCCACAGATTCTCAACCCTTTTGAAAGCAGTAATTCCTCTTCAAATCAGTTTTAGGAGAAAGTGTCATTGTTTTTAAAAACTATGACTTCTCATTCTAGATCACCCTACATGTAGAAACAACCTTTCTATGTTGACTGTTAAATCTTTTTAATTTCTCCATACATTTCAATTATCTCCTTTTTAAACACCCGAGTGTAGGCCTACACTTTCCAAACACTCTTAAAAGAAACCCCTCCTATTTCTGGAATTAATCTAGTGAACATCCTGATTTGCCTCCAGTGCAAGTACTCAAGGGGACCAAATCTGTCAGTAATATGCTGGGTATGGTCTCATGAATGCCTTGTGGAGTTGCAGCACTATTGCTAAAGGAATAAACAAAGTTGAACAGTGTTGCTGCAACTGTAAAATGCACTTGTGAGAACACACTCATACATTTGAGGTCATATCTCATTTTAGTTTCAAGTTTAAATTCCATTTGCCACCTCTTATTACTTGCATAGTATTTTGTGATTCATGCACAAGGACACCCAGATCCCTCTGCATTGGACACACACTAAAGTTTCTCTCCATTCAGATAATTCTGCCTTTTCTTATATTTTTCTGACAAAAATGGATAATGTTACTTAGCCACATTAAATGCCCATCTGACAAATTTTGGTCCATTCCCCTAAGCTATCCATATCCACTTTTGGATTTTTATGTTGCTTTCTCTTCTATTTTTAGTATTACTTGTCAAATTTGGCTGTAGTACATTCTCTTCTTGTGTCCAAGTCACTAATGTATTATAAATAATTGGTGCCTGAACACTGATCCCTGTGGCATCCTATTAGTTGTCTTCCCAATCAGAAAAAGGCTCACTTTATCCAGACTCTGGCTAACCACCAGAAAGCAATCTTCAATCTAAGCTTTAAAAAAAATCCCTAACTTCATTTGATATTACTTTTTGTGTATTAACCTTTTGTGTGTAACCTCTTATCAAATGTCTTCTGGAAAGTCAGATATAGTACATTGACATGATCCCCATTATCCACTTTGCTAGTTTTGTTTTTGAAAAACTGTAGCAAATTGGTCAATGTAATTTACCCTTCATAAAACCATGCTGACTCTGAATTATGTTTTGACTTTTCAAATAACCTGCTTTTGCTGCTTTAATTTCCTAATGATACCAATTTAACTAATTGATCCATAATTTCCTACCTTCTGATGCCCCCTCTTTTTTTTTTTAAAATAAGTGTTTTATGTCAACCTTTTTTTTTCTCTTACTAATCCATGGAACCTTTCCAGCAATGAAGTTTAGAATATTCTAAACTATCAATGGATCCACTGTCTACCACTTCAAGACCCTGGGTAAATTTATATGCCTTCAATCTGAAAACTGAGGCTCTTGCTCACTCCACTCCTTCTCCCCCCCCCCCCCCCCCCCCCCCAATCCCTGCCCATCCCAATGATGACAGTTGTTTAAGTTCTTTCTCTTAGGATTACCTCTGCATTACATGTCAATATTGGGATGATACTTCAGTCTTCCACTGAACTGAGGTAAAGTAATGATTTTAATGTCTCTACCACTCGCCGAACTATTAATTTCCAGTCTCTCCCTCCAAGATACAAACATTCACCTTAACTTTAAGGGAACAGAGTTTATAGTTATAAAATAGATAACAAGAGCTTCAGTATTATGCTAGCACTTTTCATAAGTTACCTTTTTTTATTTTAAATGAAATAACAAAGCAAGTTTCACAACTTTTTGTTTTAGGCTGCTGCTGACTTTTTTTAATGTGACCTTTTTTAAGTAGTTTTTTGTTTTATTCTTGTTTAGTCATGGATGCTACCCCCTTCGTCAGGACTGAACGGTTAAGCTTGAAATATTGGCTCTTGGACATGCTGCCTGACTGGCTGTGATTCTTCTGGTCCCCATGTACTGTTTCAAGTGTGAAACATAAAACATCATAAATTTTTTGTACTGATGAACCAGAAGCTCCTCTGTGACGACACTTTGGAAGATATTAAGTGTATTGACATCCCAGATTAAGGGATTGTTGCAAGCTGATAGAAGCTGCAATCCTAAAACAGGAGGGGTTTTGAGTGATTGCTCTCTCGCTCTCCCTAAGCTACCAGCTGTATTGTAAAACTGAGATGCATGGAGGTGATCCGTGACCATTTTGGCTGTCCAGACAGGTTCAGGTTAGACTTCTAAAGAGAATAAGCGTTCACCTACCAACTGCAACAATAGTTCAAGTTTTCAACTGTGTTCACCAACTCTTTACTAAATTGCAAGCTACTGATCTCCAAGTCAAAATACAGGCTGGGGTTTTGTACACTTGGGTAAATGATTTGAATTTACAAATTTGTTTCCTGATGGATTTTTGCATGTATTTAAACAATTACATTTTATTTCAGCCATTCTTGTATACAGATTGCCCTTCACCCAGTCGAGGAGCAAGTTGCTCGTAAAGCTAGTTCATGCTACATTGAACCTTGGTGCATTTTCTCTTGCCATTATTGGGTTGGTGGCAGCATTTGGGTTCCACAATAAGATGCACATCCCCAACTTGTATTCCATACACAGCTGGGTGGGATTTGCAGCCATTATTCTCTTTGGCTTTCAGGTAAGAAGTGTTTTTTTTCTTTAATTTTAGACCTTTCTTATAAATCTGACTGCTCACAATTGTGAAAGGAAGAAATAACAAAGCTTCCACTTCTATGACAAAGTTAACTTGTGTAATGCCTGAACAATGTATTTTTTTTTTAAATTGTCTTGATTTTCTGAATATATGCAACTGGCTATATAGACCAGAATTTCATTGAATGTATTGGTGTTAGAGCCCAAGTGAGTCAGAACTCTGACATAGCTGCTACACTTAGTGTGGTGCCCTTGAAGGGGAAAAAATCTTGCCAATTTTTATTATTAATAATAGTTTCTGAAATCTACATCTGTCAATATATTGACAAAATTAGGGTTGTAGGAGTACTTTGTAAAACATTTACTTCTTGGAATCTTGATGAGCCAATGGGCTGATGAGTGGCAGGTGGAGTTTAATTTCGATTTAAATGTGAAGTGCTGCATTTAGGGAAAGCAATCTTAGCAGGACTTGTACACTTAATGGTAAGGTCCTAGGGAGTGTTGCTGAACAAAAACCTTGGAGTCCAAGTTCATAGCTCCTTGAAAGTACAGTCACCGGTAGATAGGACAGTGAAGAATATATTTGGTATGCTTTCCTTTATTGGTTTGAGTACAGGAGTTGGGAGGTCATGTTGCAGCTGTACAGGATGTTGGTTAGGCCACTGTTGGAATATTGTGTGCAATTCTGGTCTCCTTCCTAACAGAAAGATGTTGTGAAACTTGAAAGGGTTCAGAAAAGATTTACAAGGATGTTGCCAGGGTTGGAGGATCTGAGCTACAGGGAGACGCTGAACAGGCTGGGGCTGTTTTCTCTGGAGTGTCGGAGGCTGAGGGGTGACCTTTTAGAGGTTTACAAAATTATGATGGACATGGATAGTGTAAATAGATGAAGTCTTTTCCCTGGGGTGGGGAGGAAGTCCAGAACTAGAGGGCATAGGTTAAAGGTGAGCAGGGAAAGATCTAACAGATCTAAGGGGCAACGTTTTCACGCAGATGGAATGAGCTGTCAAAGGAAGTGGTGGAAGCTGGTACATTTGCAACATTTTAAAAGGCATCTGGATGGATATATGAATAGGAAGGATATGGGCCGGGTGCTGACAGATGGGACAAGATTGGGTTAGAATATCTGATCAGTATGGATGATTTGGACTGAAGGGTCTGTTTCCGTGCTATACATCTGACTCCACGTGATTGAAATAGCCTAACACCTAAACCATGGCAACCATGAAGGGTTATTTTGCTGAGCTACTGGATTTTTACAGAAACCATTTCTAATTGTGTAACAACTTCTGAACCTTGAGAAAGATAGTGTTCCCAATTTTTTGGCTTCCTATTAAATGGAATAGAGAGGAGACCATTGGGAGATCTGGTGCAAGGAGTGATATTGAACTCTAACATGATCCATGTTAGACCTCAGTTGGAGTATTATGTCTAGCTGTGGTCATCACACTATTGGAAAGGTGTGGTTGCATTGGTGAGATCGCAGAAGAGTCATAGAATAGTTCCAAGAATGAGCAGTTTCAGGTATGAGGATACATTTAAGAAGTTGGGACTGCTGTTCTTTGTGAGAAGGAAGATAAGAGGAGATTGATCGCAAGTTTCAAAGTCATGAGCGGGTTGGATAGAATAGGTAAGAGAAACTCTGCCCCCTCATCAAATCAATGTCCTCTTATTCTTCAATAATGCTCAAATGTAGGAAGGGTGACTCATTATCACTGTCTGGAAATATGGTGGAAACATTGGATTTCAGGAGGTCGTTGGATGACTATAGAGATATTCCTGCATGACATTTATATGGAGAGAAGGCAGGAGATTGTACCTTCACAAGTTCTATTACCTCGTGCCAATAGGCTGAATGGCCTCCTGTACACTAACAGTTGTCATTCTCTCTTAATGTCAGCCATGCGTCTTTTTAATTTTGTTCATTCACATTCAGTTATATTGCTAGTGTCACTCTGGATACCAACTGTACATACTTCTGTTTTCTGTGTCTCTTATTCACAGTTCTTTAATATGCCATGGCCACTTTTACTTCCATCGTAGTTATTGTAATCAACCTGGTCAGACATATGTGACCCCTCTGGAACAGACTGAAACTGAAATCAGACTTGGGAATGCTGCTGCTGTGGCTCTCTTGCCCTCTTTGGAATTAACTGATGACCAGTCCTCTCTTAGCTCCTCTTCATGGGATATAATGGGGATAACCTAAACAACCACCAAAGGAGAATTATTGTTTCATGTAACATTTGGAAAGGAATGATGGTAAAACAATGGTGATTAAAGGGTGCTAGCGAGATGTAACTAGCAATGAGATATAGAATCAATCTGGATTATATCAAAAGATGGAGTCTACTGAAATGGGTATACTGTAGACCACCAAATAGTCGCAATTTCAGCAAATCTACAAGGTGAGTTATGAGACCTTAATTTAGACATGGAATTTGTATGTACAGCACGGCAACAGACCATTTGGTCCAACTCGTCCATGCCGACTAGAAATCCTAATCTAGTCCCATTTGCCAGTACTTGGCCCATATCCATCTTTAAACCCTTCCTGTAGGTTCTGTTTGTGAAGGAATTTAGTCAGACCATACTGCAGTTGAGGTCTCCATAATCCTCTTATAATAAAGAACTGAGACACCAGAATATTAGACCTTGACTGAATTATGAACAGCTTATTCCCCACTTATCAGACTTTGAATGGACCTCTAATATTGATCTCTGCAACTTTTTTTTGGCAGCTGTAACATTGAATCTTGCATTCTGCTCTGATGCACTTGTACAATCTGCCTGTAAAGCATGTATGACAACCCTTTCCACCATACCTTGGCACACAGGTTCACATGACAGTAAAATTTAGAATTGTTATTTTTCTTCTATCTTTTAATATTGAGTTAACTGGTTATGGAAAACCTTTTCACTTGTGGATTGGTCTTAAAACTGAGCTGTGTAATAAGTTACTAATAAATCTGCAGTGGGACATGAAAAGAAGTTCCTTTACTCGAGACCACTTAGAATGCAGAATCACAGGAAGTGATTATGTTACACCTCCATGAGATAGCACACTGGAAATCTGGTTCTGCAATTCTGGAGTCATTACAAAAAGGTTAGAGTGCCTATAAGTACACAATTCCCCAGTTTACTGTCCTTCTTTTTTTTTCTGGCACATGTTGATTTAAACATACAGACCTGGTTTCTGTATTTAACTAGTGACTTTGTTTGTCTATTACAGAAATGGATGTGAGGTACAGGTAAAGATTGTCAATCTTTGACATATGACTTTGTTTTAAAACTCTCACCCCCTCAAAACTCTAATCCCACATACTTATTTTGTCTGTGTGTAAGGGTATGGGTGGATGGAAAGATTTGGGGAAGGCATCTGAATCTAAAATTAAAAACCAGAAATAACTAAGTTCAGTAGGTGTGCCAGCATGAGTGGAGAGAAAGCAGAGTTGATATTACAAGTCCAGTAATGTTCCAGTTCTGAATAAGGGTTGTAGGACTTGTTGCCTCTGATTTCTGTCTCCAGATGCTGTCAGATCTATTCAGTTTCTCCAGCAATTTGTTTTTAAGTTCAGATATCTAGCATCAGTAGCTTTTTATTTTTGTCTGGACACTCTGCCTGACTTTCCATTTCAAACCTACAGCCTCCAACAACTGTGGGGGAAATAAACTGGCTTTGTTTTAATTTGGTTAAAACTATAGGGTGAAGGACAGTACCTTCCTATCGATTTGGCTTCTAACGAAAGTAGCTGTTTGGTTACTCGAAGTCCAATCAGATAGTTGCTTGTAAGCAAAACGTCTTTGTCATTTGAGCTGAGGAATGGTGACCAGTTGGCTACTTTTCGCCACTTAAATCTAGTTGTATAGCCTGTTGGCAGTCCTTTTCCATATCAATGTTGCTTGTTCCAGTAACACTTGCAATGAATATCAGGTAACTACTTTTGATTTTTAAGAAAAATGGAGCACTCCTTTTCACAATCCTGAGTTTCTTTTTAAACCGTTCTTATCCCATTTCAGTCCACAATTAACAATCCAGAAAATAAAACAGTCTTTACAATTTAAGACCAATAGTTTGGATTATGCATATTCAGTTTGTATATAGTGTAGCATTCTTTTAATTAGGACAACTTCCGTTCCAATGGTTCATGTAGTATAATCACCAATAGTCATGAATCTTATCTTGTCATTTCTCTTGGCTTCTCTATTCTTTATCCTTGAACTGTTACCTTTTTCATCCATCTATGCTTGCAAGATGTAACTGCAGAGAACCTTAATTTTCATACATCTCCATCTGCCCTTTCTTCCGGGGGGGGGGCTTCAAAAAGCCTGAAACTTTGTCAACTAGCTTGGAATTTTACAGTTGTAATGATGATTCTGAAAAACAACTTGACTTCCCTTCCAACTTCCTTGATACAAGTTTTATGCTTTCATAATGAACATCAACCACAACAAGGCTTCTGTTCAAATGTGTCATGCACTATCTTGGTGGTGATGTTTTGGTGGCTTCCTCAAGGTGCGTGTGAATGATTAACACAGTTAAGTGAGGAATCACTCATGAGGTGAACCTATTCCAGAGAAGATGGCAAAGAACTTTGTCTTCAAGTTTTTTTGAAAATCATTTCAGTAATAAGTGACTAGGGAACAGTGAAGGAAGCATTTTGGATAAGACTTTCAAATTAAATTGTCTTTTGTGTTGCTGCTTTTTTTTATCAGCATGTGATGAGCAGACCAGTTGGAGTTTTGCTGCTTCTGTACAAATGTTGCCTCCACTTGGAATGCAGGCTTCAAATAGAACCTGATAAGACTTGGTCTCGATTTTATGTATTGTTTGAAGTGCTCAAATGAGATTTTACTGTAAGATTTTGTTGGCAGTTGCAGAATGATGTTTTGTCTTGCCAGCATGATTCTTCAACTGTATCACCTCATGAAGTTCATTTATGTCCTACTTGACCCTCTGAGAGGCTTGTCAAACATCCATGTATGTAGGACTGTTCCTGCTAGTATAAGTCTAATTTTGTAACATTCTAATTTGTTCTTCTTCGATCTACAGTGGCTGCTGGGATTCCTGGCCTTCTTACTGCCCTGCACACCCCTCTGGCTTCGAGCTGCTTACAAAGATCTGCATGCCTTCTTTGGACTCTGCATCTTAGTAATGGCCATTGCTGCTTCTCTGTCCGGAATTAATGAAAAGTTAATATTTGTGCTGTAAGTTTTGGTTTGAAAGGACAAAAGTCCTTCTCCAGTTTTTGAAACTCTCAATTAATAATTGCTTTAAAACTTTTTTCTTTTTATGGTCATCTTCTGGAAACTGACATTTTTCAGGATCTGAAAAGAGATGAAAAATGTATTAAGTTAGTGATTCACAAAACAGATTAGTGAAACTAAATTACATTAATTTAGGACTGTCCAGAAGATTGAGGTGAAGTCCTCCAAGTTTCCAAATTTTGATCTCCATCAGAGGTATCTGCAACTTTACTGCGTTCTGGCTTTGATATCCTGCACAGTCAAAGCTTCACCAGAATTCTAAGCAGGCTTTTCATCCAGGTGGCTACTGTTCAGACAACTAAAATGCTAATGTAAGATTCCCTAGGGAAAAGTGATGGTTTTTAGGGAAAAAAGACTGGGTTCCAACCAAGGATGTGTAAGTGGAATGTGAGGGACTATGAACTTGTACCTCCCTGATAGTGTTTTTTTTTCCCCAAAATACTGTATAAAATTACAGTTTTGGATATGATTGGAATTTAATTGCTCTGTTAGTGGTAATTATAGCTTCAGTTGCCTTGATTGTAAGCCTTTCTTCAGGGCCCACATTTAAGATCTACTTCTGACCAAATTTAAGGTCTGCTATCCTCAGCTCTGGCTTTATGCTCAAATTATAAAGCACTTATTACATTAGGCACAAAAATTAAATACATGTTTTGACATTACTTCATAGCATAAACACTCAGTAAGAAGTCTGCAAAGGTTTTATAGAATATAACAAAGCATTTAATCTAACTGAATCTCATTGTAAATAGTGCAATCCTTGAGCCACAGACTGGCATATCAAATACCTCAAACTTTTTTCTTATCATTTCAGTCTCTTGTTTATTCACTTCTCTGCTCTAAATTACACATGGGTTGAGGACCATTTCCTCTTGTGATAGGGGAGAATTTGATTTGCTGTTTGAACTGTTCAAAAACTAATTACTGGTTTTATAGTATATACTGGTAAATATTTAATGCTACTGTTTTTCCCCTTCAGTAATGCTCCAAATTCAACTAGTTCCTACAAGAATCTGCCACCTGAAGCATGTCTGGCCAATGTTTTGGGAGTGATTCTGTTGTGTTTCTCCATGACTGTTGCCTGGATGCTCCTTAAGCGTGATTGGCAGCGTCCAAATGCACGTGAATCTGTACTTGGTGATGCCACAGAGGTATGTTGTGATGCTAAATTTGTAGCTGCCTCATCTTTTTGTTTGAGGTTCACACACAATGTGTCAACAGACACAACTAAATGTGAAATAAATGATTTCACATCCTTTTTAAGCCAAAGGAAATGAACACTTGTACATTGTTCATTTTGAATTTGGTACATTGTTATTTGGCCCTTTTTTTTAATAATATCATCTACCTGATTGTCTAATGGGGAACATACCTGCCACCATCCCACAGGACTAGTGACCAGAAGGTGCCAAGTTTGATGAATTTTTGCTTTGTTGTCAATCTGAGTAATTGCCATCAAATGGCATGTTTTACATGTATTTCACGAAAAAGGATTGTATTTAGATAAGGATATCCAGCCAGTATTCATCTGTAGTCCCGAAGGACTAATCAGGTGAATTTAATAGGCTGTCTTCTTCTGTGGAACTATATTCCAGTACAAGCTGACATCCAAAACACCGATGAAGGGTACATTCTTGTCATTGTGACTTGAATCATTTTGGCTATTCTCCACCTTGAGGATGAAGAGTACTGAAAAAAACCATGAAAGCAAAATTTGTGTGAATGCTGGAGATTTCTGATTTTTGGAAAAATCCAGCAAGTTTGGCAGCAACTGTGGTGTGAGACTTTGACTTTGACCCAATAAGGGTTTGTTGAATAGACTAGTATTAGACTGAATGTGAAACATCAATTCTTACAGCCAAGTTTGTCAAGTTACTCCAATCTCTAGTTCTGCTTTTGCTTTGATGTTAAGATATTATTTGGGTTTAGGAAGATGAAGAACATGTTTGATTTTGGGTTGAACACTGTCTTTTACACGTACGTACTTCCCATGCGGCAGCCAGGTTAATAAAGCACGACCTTGTTATCTGCAATAACTACAGTCAATGGCAAATGCATCTCTACATAAAGCTACCATATACTTTCTAACTGGTTGTTTTTTCTTTTTTTTTCTTTTTAAGCCACTTCTGACTGAAGACTAAATGATGAATAGCTGAAGCTTTTCGGATGCAGTTGGAGAAGCAGTTGAGATTTGTATAGTGTTGCTGTTATGCTGCATGGAATTGACTCCTCAACTATGGTCTTTCCCTAGAGCAATGATTTGAAGGAACTTTAGTATTAGTTTGTGAAGTCTAAAAGTAGACAGGATCTAAATTGAATAAGAGGGTGGAATAGACCTTCTCCTGTATCTGCTTTACACTTCTGATTTTAGCCAGTCTGTTCCAAGGAAGGACTGTAAGTAGACCACTTAAATTAAACGTTGTATAATACTACTTTCATTTGAAGCCAGAAACTCCATTAGCATGATTAATGCAATTAGGAAACTGTTGACCCATTTTTAATATTGGGGGAAGAGGGAGAAAGAGTTATAGGCTTAAAATGTTGACCTGTTGTCATTTGAAACCTTTCTGTTGTTTTCCAAATTTGAGACTATTTTGTTTTTTTACTTTTGTGGAACACTTGCTTGCACTTACTCCAGAGTAACCCCTCTTAAGGAAAAGAACTGATCATGTAGAATCTAACTTGTGGAAAGAACTGCATTTTGTCACATGCTAGGACACATGTAACCTTTTTGGCTTTTAAATTTTTGCACCACAAAGCTGAGCATTTTACTTTCATTTTGAGATTAGGCTTGAATCCAGCTTCAATTATTGGAGGCTTCTCATGATGCTTATGTCTTTTGATTTGAAATTTGAGGAATCTCATATGTCCAAAACTGGCATATGATTACAGTTCAAAAAAAGTTTGCACAAGATTGGTACTTGAGACTTAATGATGAATGATATTCTGCCAGAATTTAAGTTTTTACTCCTTCCAGCAAAAGCTTTCTTGTATATTTGCACTTTTTCAGATTTATTTTCTTGTTTGTTGATCGTTGGCCTGTTCTTTTTTAAAAATGTACTCTTTCTGAAGTGTAGAATCTTTTGTGAGAAGGAAAAAGAAAATTGATAAATTTATTTGCTGTTTTTTAAATGTAATCACCTAAGATTCTAAGATGAAAAATTCTTAAATGTATTTAACACTTGTAGATACTGTCAACCTTTAAATATATGACTTGGATTTGGTTGATTTTTTTTTTGCTCGCCTGAAGTGTAATTTTTAAGTGGACTAGGACACTACAATTCAGCTAGTTTAAAGGTTACCAGTTCCAAATTTAGAAGTACAATTGTACTGTTTTGAATATTCAGCATTTCAAATTGTAATTTCATTTTCCATTCTGGGAAAGGGAATTTGTGCAGATATTTAAATTGGCTTAAATTGAAACTGCAGGGGCTAATCCATATTGCTATTGTTTCCTCTGAAGAAAATTGGTCTTGCATCCTGACTCTGCAGGACTTTTTTTTTGAAAAAAAAGTTTTATTACCAGTTAAATGATTGTGTGCATATTATACAGCAGTCAATCAAGTCCAACAATAACTCTGAAGTCAGAACTCTTTTTATCTAAGCTATGTGGATAACAGGAAAACTATTGACCAGTACATCATAGGAAAATCCCTGGTTTTAAAAATACTGCTAGGGTGTCTTACAGACATGATTTCAGTTAAATATGCCTTCTGTAAGACTGCACCTCATAATGGGTGCAGAATTGAGGAAGATAAAAGTCACCAAGGAGCAAAGCTCAACTCATTAGCTGCTTCTACAGAGATTAATTAGTAATGCTGTCCAGTAATAGCATGAACATCAACTTAATTGAAGAGGTAATGAGAAAGTTAATAGCCTTAAATGTTGTCCTTTTAAAAAATTTAAACTAAAATGTAATTTTGAATTATAGAACACATTTGCTGCACACTAAAAATAGTATGGCAAGAGAAGATAAGAATCTGTATAAACCAACGCCAAGTGATAACATTCACAGCTAATTAATTTCACAACGTTTAACTCTGACCTTGGAACAAAACTCTGTCAAACTAAATTCTTTCCTGAATTATTGTCCTTCGCTATTATCTGTCTAGTTCAGAACATGCAGTGCTTTCATTAACTTTTGTGTTTGTGACAGTAATGCCTTTGTAAGCCTGTGTATAAAAATAGTCTGTTTTTGATAGCTACTCTGTCGTACTGGCTAGGGCTCTTGAAAGAAGTGATTTCCTACTCTGGGGTTTAATAGAATCCAATTAGCTTGATTTATAGGTATCCGTGTTATGTTGTAACAGTGATGCTATTAGTAAATGAAGGGAATGATTTAAAATTGAACTAATCTGTCTGTAAGACTTGGTTTTTTTTTTCAAAAAATTCCAAACCACCAAAGAGTATGATTTCTGGAACGAACCATGAGAGAGGCTTACAGATTGAGTTTATAAGGGATTTCCTGGGCCATCTCAAATCTGTACTTTAACAGTAGGTTGCATAACTTTTTTTCCTTTAAACTGTAGTGGGGTGTTAGTTTTTACTTGTAAACTTTTAAGCCTGTTCCCAATTTTAGAAACTGCAATCTGTTGCGTTTTTTTTTTGTTAAAGCTTTCCTTGGCCTCCACTGCATTCAAGTTTCTTCCTGTTACTGCATGCATACTTATCAAGTCTTCAAATTATTTTACTTCATCTCTAAACCCCTCGTTGCTGATCTGACTATGCATAAACTCCAACTATGAACATAAGTGAAGCATTTGCTTTTCCTAGAGAATGTTTGTTTGATCGTGGTTTTTTTTATATAACTACCTGTATTTTTCTTTTGGAGTTGCACTTTTTTTTCAAAAACAAATTCTGTTTAACGCTCTGTGGGGTATTTTGTTGTCACATTACTGTTCATGCTATTGAGTGAAAGAATGTAGCTGTCTTCCAACAGAAGATAAAGATTTGGAAGTAGGAAAACTTTGAATTTGGTGGAAAGAGGTAACCATTTGTGCAAGGAAGTGGAAGACTTGATTTGTTCCTCTAAATACATTTCTGTGCTAAGTCTTTAATAAATATAAGCTTGAATATAAACTTCACTAGCACAAAGTTAAGTAACTTAAAGCTTTTCAACTGAAAACATTGCAATCATAGTTTAAAGTAGGCACAAATTATGTCAAATCTGAGGTGCAGGATTTCAGCTTTGGTTGTAAATGCTGAGACACTATTAGTAAAATAGCAAGAGGTTTTGTAATCCCTGTCCTAAACTGACTCTATCAATCGTTTCAACTTCACCAGATGCGTATCTCTTACATCTCTTTAATATTTAAATTTTCTCACCTAAACCACCAGGAATACAGAACAGGTATGTTGTGAAGTGTACTAAAATTGAATATAACTAGGGATCATGTCAAACTTGTTTACCATTGTTTGCTGAAACAAATGACCACAAACATGTCAGAATTTCACTGTTTAATATATGCACTCATGTAAATATTTTCTTTGTGCTGTTGATGCAGTTGCATGTGACAATGTGGATCTTGGTAGATGTTACAAAGCAAACCAGTAAGTCACTGTCAACTACATTTTAAAGCTCAAAGTTTGTGCGAAGATTTGTAGCTCGGGTGCTCGTTGTTGTGGTTCTGTTCGCCGAGCTGGAAGTTTTTGTTGCAAACGTTTCGTCCCCTGGCTAGGCGACATCAGTGCTTGGGAGCCTCCTACGAAGCGCTTCTTTGATGTTTCCTCCGGTGTTTATAGTGGTCTGTCCCTGCCGCTTCCGGTTGTCAGTTTCAGCTGTCCGCTGTAGTGGTTGGTATATTGGGTCCAGGTCGATGTGTTTGTTGATGGAGTTTGTGGATGATTGCCATGCCTCTAGGAATTCCCTGGCTGTTCTCTGTCTGGCTTGCCCTATGATAGTAGTGTTGTCCCAGTCGAATTCATGTTGCTTGTTGTCTGCGTGTGTGGCTACTAAGGATAGCTGGTCGTGTCGTTTTGTGACTGCACAAAACACTATATAGGACAAACAGGAAGACCGCTAACTATCCGCATACATGAACATCAACTAGCCACGAAACGACACGACCAGCTATCCTTAGTAGCCACACATGCAGACAACAAGCAACATGAATTCGACTGGGACAACACTACTATCATAGGGCAAGCCAGACAGAGAACAGCCAGGGAATTCCTAGAGGCATGGCATTCATCCACAAACTCCATCAACAAACACATCGACCTGGACCCAATATACCAACCACTACAGCGGACAGCTGAAACTGACAACCGGAAGCGGCAGGGACAGAACCACTATAAATACCGGAGGAAACATCAAAGAAGCGCTTGGCAGGAGGCTCCCAAGCACTGATGTCGCCTAGCAAGGGGACGAAACGTTTGCAACAAAGTTCCAGCTCGGCGAACAGAACCACATCAACATTTTAAAGCTTTGATTGTCACAATTACTAATGTAATCCTAATTAATCAACAACAGATTAAGATAAAGTTAGGCAATTTGCATTTTCAGCCTGCATGAAAGGGTACATCTTAAAGTTTAATGATATTTAAGCTAAAATATAAAAGAAATCCTAGGCTTGTGGTAAGTAAATCAAAATTCTTTGAAGTTGTCACTTCCAAATGGTTGCATTTTGGATATCTGAATTTTTGTGTCAAATTTTCTTCCCAAAACAGTTTATGATAGTCACAAATGAGGATATGCTTTAGTGAAAGAGAATCATCCCTCTACGGTGTGGTATTTTTAAACTTTTGTTTAGCCTAATACTCTATTCCTATTCATAATAGCAAATCATCACCTGATTTGAATGGATGGCATCTTTTGTTGGATTGTTGTACATGTGACACTTGTATTAATCCATGCAATACCTATTTCAAAAAAAATTCAGTGAAACTAGTTGGACTTGATGACAAACATATCATTGGTGGTGGGGACAAAAGGCAGCAGCTTTAAACTTTTTTTTTATTTGTTTATAATTAAAACGCGTGGTATACAGGATGGCAGACCATCAATCTGGCAACAGTTTGCATTGTGGAACAGACTTTACATGCATCGCTCTGCAAGAAATTAATAAAAGTAAATTTGACTCTTGTCATGAACAATTAAACTTATCAGCAGGTTAATGATCTGCATGGAACAATCACTATGAAAACACTTGAATAACATATCCTCATCTGTACGTCAAAGTAATTGGATAAAAAGGCAAGACCAATCACATTCTGTTTTCTCCCCTATCATCAAATTCTGAAACAATTATGATTCCAAATATCCAATATTTCAATACTACCACACTGAGATTACAACTGTTACTTGTGCTGGTTTTATTTACCACCTTCTAGATAAGTCTTTTAATAGAATTGCTCCAATGTGGAAACAGGCCCTTTTAGCCTAACACATCGATGCAGATTCTCAGAAGCGTAACTCACTTAGACCCATTCCCCTACCCTATATTTATTCCCTGACTTAATGTACCTAACCTACACATCCCTGAACGCTATGGGCAATTTAGCATAGCTAATTCACCTAACCTGCACATCTTTTGGATTGTGGGAGGAAACCCACACAGACAGTTGTCAGAGTCTGGAATTGAACCCCACTCTCTGGTGCTGTGAGGCAGCAGTACTAATCACTGAGCCCTTGTTCCATAACATTGTTCCATCAAAGTACATGGTGTGAAATTAGAGTTAACTTGTTCTGCAGACCTGCAGGAAATTGGATTTTGTGAGGTTAGGGTGGGATGTCTCTGGCTTACAGATAGATTGTAAGAAAATTTACATTATGATCTCCTATTATTCAAAGCCATTTACACGACCATTTCCTGGCCATTCAGAGCAATTTACATAGTAGGAGTCAACAATTTATATTTTCATCCCCTATTCTGAAATCAATAAGAACATTACAATTGGAATTCTGACTACTCCCTATAGTTACAAAAACATATTCACACCAGATCTGGCCATTAAGCGATGTTTTGCATTACATTGTTTCTGGAGATGATGTAGTCACTGCATTGTGTCTTGAGTGGCATGTAACTGTGAGGAAGTGACTGGGGGTTGTCTTGTGAGCATTACTAACTTGAGGTGTAAAGATTTAGTATAAAGGAAGGACTGTTTCTTTTATTTTGGGAGCTTCTCTGGACACTCCTCGCAAGCAGGGTGAGGAGTGTTTAGGGTTTCTCCAAAGCTTGTAATAAATTTTGCTTGTTCACAGAAATTGGTGTTTGCAGTTGTAAGGATCTTTGAAAAAAGAAACTAACATGGTTTCAAATTTTAATTGTCTCAAAAGAAAAATAGGGCATTTCACTATGTAATGATATTACATCTTATGCAGATGTATGTAACACAAACATCGTCTGATTGTATACAGTTGGATATTTATTATTGTGGCAGTACTATGTACTCCTACCTTGCACCGTCATCCATCCCCCCACCATCCCATCTCTACCGACATACATGATATAGTACATCTATATAATGACACAACCTCTGCATGAAGTAATTGAATGCAGAGGAGGTTTCGATGGCCAAGACTCACTGTCATTTCCACCAGATTACTGAAGCAGCTGCAGATGGAGGATTTTGAGAACCCCATAATGGAACTGTATGGTACGCTGGAGCAGGTTTTGAGCTCTAAAGGAGTGAGTGGCATCCAATGGCTATTGTGGTGACAACAACACTTGATGATTATGTGACTGGTTTATATCACAAATCCACTTGGGACTAGTGTGGAATACTTGGAAGTGAAATTACTGGTTATACTGGACCTCCATTTTGGCATACATAAGATACATCAGACCAATATATCTCTTGCACCAGTTGACTTGATTTTCCTGCTGGATGGAGCCATTATGGAAGAGATGACAAGGCCACTCAAGATAAGATTCCATGCTTGGACTGAGCTAGAGGGGCATAATATCCAGATACACTATGTTGCATAATTCTGGCATGCTGTGACTACTTTCCAAAGATAAGAATTGGATGCACTATTGAGTGACTAATTGTTGTCGAGGCAAAGAACCAAGGTTTACTTACCAAAGTAAATGCAGGTTCTTTGTAATTTCCTTTTGCCCATTCCTGTTTTATAATAAAAGTTAATGTTTGTTAAATATTTAGATTAGATTAGACTAGATTACTTACAGTGTGGAAACAGGCCCTTCGGCCCAACAAGTCCACACCGACCCACCAAAGCGCAACCCACCCATACCCCTACATTTACCCCTTACCTAACGCTACGGGCAATTTAGCATAGCCAATTCACCTGACCTGCACATCTTTGGATTGTGGGAGGAAACCGGAGCACCCGGAGGAAACCCACGCAGACTGTGTGCAAACTCCACACAGTCAGTCGCCTGAGTCGGGAATTGAACCCAGGTCTCTAGCGCTGTGAGGCAGCAGTGCTAACCACTGTACCACCGTGCCGCCCACAAAGCATTCAACTGTTTGAATGCTTTGTAACATCAACTGCTTCCACATTCAAAATATGACAACATTGTTTGTTCTGATGGGTGTTAGGGAAAGATTAGCATTCATTCATAAGCATTCTAACATTGCATGGTGCTAAGTAAAGTTAGCTTCCAAGACTCCCTTAATGATCAGGTATCTGAGAGCACGACTTCAGGTCATGGTCATTGTCAGTCTGACAGGCATCCTGACTTCTCAGCCAGCAATCAAAATTCAGCTTTCAATGTCTGGAATATACTGTGAAATATGCATGCAATGCTTTAATCAGTTTCACAACAATATCTAAATTTATGCAGTCAAACAATTCTTCAAACCAGAACAATGCCCTTCAAGTCACAGTTTGGATGTTAATGGGTACTGGACATTGCTCATTCCGAAATGAATGTGCAGTTGCTTATAAAACACATCAATGGATGAACTTTTGCCCCCAGAGAATTATGCAGTCACAAATGCACAATATAGTCATATGTGTAGAACATGAGTGAAAACAAGGACCTAGTACAAGGTGCCTCTGTGAACTTTGCAAATACTAACTGCCTCACCAAAGCAGAAAATCTTATCTACAGTCATGAATGTAAGGGTTGAAGGATATGTGAAATCTATAGCTACCTAGAATACTTTTAAAAAATAGGTAATACCTTGTGAATGTAACTTCTATTCTTCTTGGGATGAATGAAGAGGCTGCTTACATCTGACATAATACAGTTACAGTCCCACAAGAAAAAACAATCCAACATATAGGTGAGGATTGAATTTACTTACAAAGTCTCTTTTGTGCCACCTATATGCCCTCAGATTATTTTTTTCTTATACTCCCATACGTTTAAGTCCAGTCCTGGGGTATGCTGCAAAAGAGAGAACCTACTCTGTAGTGAAGCCACTTGGCCTTGAAAGTTTGGGTAGAAGACCCCACAGGCATTTGTAGATGGAAGGCCCAGACACAAGACAGTAGCCTGCCCAGATGAAGGCTCGTCCTTCTTGCCTGCAACTTCTATAGAATTGGAAATTGCAGGCATGATGGCGATGGCAGGGATAGACACCTCTGGAGTGTTCTGAGAGAAAACTTATGGGAGCTAATATGGAGCTCCAGCTCCAACAAAAGCAATGGAGATGCAAGTCTGTGGACACTTACAGAAGTTTTTGAGCACTCTGCTGAACATAGCTTTCCAGGATTGCACGGAGACAGCCAGATGCATGCATACATGTTCTAACATTGTATGGTGCTAAGTAAAGGTAGCTTCCAAGACTCCCTTAATGATGAGGGATCTGAGAACAAGCATAGTACTGATAAAGATGGTAAGTTTCTCCAAACTTCTGTTCCATTTACTGAGTGTCAATGACAAATCTGTCAGCTGCTCTGTGTCTATCTTTGCATTGGCATGAAGTTATTAATGGCTGACACCATGTGATATATTCTGCCTGAGGCTTAGCAGATGCCTTTTTGAATAATGCCTTGCAGTCCTCTGAGTTCCAGCAATCTGGGGAGTTTCTTCCTCAACTAGCTATACAGATATGCCAGTGATGTGTTCATTAGATTCTGCTCAGCATGTAATGGGCAAATGCAATGTTTGTCTTTATTCAAAAGGAATGGAATATAAAAATAGGGAAGTCCTCCTAGAATTATACAAGCGCAGTTAGACCACACGTAGAATACTGTGAACAGTTTTGTCCCCTTATCTAAGGCACGATCTACAGGCATTGGAGGAAGTCTAGAGAAGGTTCACTTAATTAACCCTGGATATTGAGGGATTTCCCTGGATTCGATTTCTTATATCTCACTTTTACAATGCCAAAAGCTACATTAGCTGTCTGCTAATACTATAAGACGAAGGAAGAGGCTATTTAGCCCCTCAAGCCTTCTCATCATTCAATAGGGTCACTGGCTGACGTGGTATTCCTCACATTCAGTTTCCTGCCCTTTCCTGTAAGCCTCAATTCTCTTAACAATCAAGATTCTGTCTTTTCTCAGCCTTAAATATACACAAGGATTCTGCCTGCACAACTCTCTATAGCAAGAAGTTCCAACATCTTAAAGCCCTCTGAAAGAAGGAATTCCTCCTCATACAAGTCTTAAATTAGCATCCCTTAATTCTGAGACTATGCCCTCTCGTCCTAGAGTCTCCAATGAGGGGAAATATCCTCTCCTCATTTACCCTTAAGTCTCCAATATGTTTCAAAGAAATTACCGTTCATTTTGATAAATTTCATGTGAGTGGAGTCCCAATCTGTTTCACCTTTGCTCACAACACAATCCTTTCTTACTGGGAATCATCTTTGTGAACTTCTTCTGAACTGCATCCAATGAAATAATATATTTTCTTAAATAAGAGACCAAAACTGCTCACAGTACTTCAGATATGGTCTCACCAGTTGCAGTAAGACTTCCCAATTTGAACTCTATTTAAATAAGAACCAACATTCTTCTTGATTACCTACTGCACCAATGTGTTAGCTTTCAGTCTTTTGTGCACAAGTACCTCCAAGCCCCTTTTGTGTTGTAGCTTTGTGCAGTTTTTCTTCATTTAAATAACATTATTCTTTTGTTCTCCTTCCAAAATGAACTTCAAATTTTCTTATATTGTACTGTACTCCATTTTTCCCACTTACTTAACCTATCACTATCTCTCTATAAACTTTGTACCCCTGTTGTAACTTGCCTTTCCACCTACTGTTGTGCCATCTACAAATTTGGTGACATTATATTCGCTTTCTTTGACCAAGTTATTCATATAGTAACAGTTTCAGTCCCAGTTTTGATCACTATGGAAAGCCACCAGTTACAGGTTGCCAACCAAAGAAGAACCTTTAATCCCCACTTGCTGTTTCCTGCCCAGTAGCCAATTCACTATTCATGCCAAGATACCACCTTCAACACAATGGGCTCATGTGACTAACCTTTTATAAGGTACTGTATCAAATGCCTAGAGTTATCTGATATTGCCTCTCTTGCTTTTTGAATAGGGGTTTCACATTGGCAATTTTCCAATTCTCCAGTATTTCTCTAGAATCCAAGGACCTTTGGAAAATTATAACCAATGCATTCACGATTGGTGTAGAAACTTTCTTTTAGGATCCTAAGATGCAAGCCAACAGGGCAAGTAATCTTGTCAAATAGCGATGATCATGATACTTAATTCCTGCTCTATATTCTTAGGATTAATGGATATTCTAAGTATCTTCCACCATAAAGACTGATGCAAAGTATCTGTTAAACTCTTTTGCTCCATAACCATCTACCAAGATTCATTTTCTAAAAGGTGTTTGTTCACTTTGACCTCTCTCTTCATTGTCATATATTTAAAGACACTGTTATTGTCAGTTTTTATATTCATTGCTAATTTTGTTTTCTGTCTGATTTTTTTAGTCCTCCTTTACTGGACATTGAATTTAGCTAGTTTTCGGAGATATCACTACCTTTTGGCTCCTTATATGCCTTTTCTTTCAACATAATACTTTCCTTTCTTACTGAGTCATAGAGTCATACAGCATGGAAACAGATCCTTCAGTCTAACCAGTCCATGCCGAACATCATCCACATTAAACTTATTCCATCAGCCTGCTCCTGGCCCATATGTTTCCAAACCTTTCCTATTCACATATCTATCCAAATGTCTTTTAAACATTGTAGTTGCACCTGCATCCACAACTTCCCGAGGAAGTTCATTCCACATGCGGACCACCCTCTGTGTAAAAATATTTGCGCCTCATGTCTTTTTTGAATCTCCCTTCTCTCCCCTTACAAATGTGCTCCCTGGTCTTGAAATCCCCCACTCTAGGGAAAGACAACTACCATTAACTCTATTTATACCTCTTATTATTTCATAAACTTCCCTTAGGTTGCCTCTCAACCTCTTATGCTCCAGTGAAACAAGTCTCAATCTATCTAGCTTTTCTTTATAACTCACATTTTCCATAGCCGACAACATCTTGGTAAATCTCATCTGAACCCTCTGCAACTGAAAAACAAAATGGAGTGCACAGAATGCAGAGAAATAAAGTGGATAAATCTCCAGGACCTGATCTAATGTATCCCAGAATGTTGTGGAAAGTAAGGGAGGAAATTATGAGACCCCTTGCAGAAATATTTGCATCATCTGTAACTATGGGTGAGGTACCTGATGACTGGAGGTTGGCTAATGCCGTAACTTTGTTTAAGAAAGGCTGGAAGGAGAAACTGGGGAACTAAAGACTTCTGTGTCTGACTTTGGTTGTGGGTACGTTGTTGGAGGTGATTTATAAAATATCGGATTTTTGGACATTTAGAGAGGCAAAAATTGATTAGTCAGTATGGTTTTGTGTGAGTAAGTTATCAAAAAGATTGATGATGGCAGAGCAGTAAACGTTGTTTATTTGGATTTTAGTAAAGCCTTTGATAATGGTAGACATGGTATGGTCTACGGCATGGTAGACTAATTAGTAAAGTTAGGTCACATGGGATTCATGGTGAGCTTGCAAATTGGACACATAATCGGCTTAAAAGCAGGAGACAGTAATAATGGAGGGTTGCTTTTCAGATTGGAGGCCTGTCACCAGCGGTTTTCCACAGTGATCTGTTCTGGATCCTCTTTTGTTTGCCATTTATATAAATGATTTGGATGAGAATATAGGAGACATGGTTAGTAAGTTTGTGGAAGACACCAAAATTGGTGGCATGGTAGACAGTGAAGAAGGTTTTCTTTCATTGCAAAGGGATCTTAATCAAATAGGTCAATGGGCTGAAAAATGGCAGATGGAGTTCAATCTGGATAAATGTGAGGTTTGCATCTTAGTACCACAAACAAGGGTGGGGCTTATACAATTAATGGTAGGGCCTTGGGTAGTGTTGGAGAACAGAGGGACCCAGGTATACAGGTACATAATTCTTTGAAGTTTGCATCACATATAGGTAGGGTGGTTAAAAAGTCATTTGGCACACTTGCCTCCATTGCTCATTTGAGTATAGGAGTTGAGAAGTCATATTGAGGTTGTGCAGGACATTGGTGAGGCCTTTTCCAGAAAACTGTGTACAGTTCTGGTCGCCCAGTTATAGGAAGGATATTATCAAGCTGGAGAGGGTTTAGAAGGATTCTGGGTATGGAAGGTTTGAATCATAGTTTTTTTTAATCTCTCTCAAAATCTTTCCTCCTTACTGGGATGTATTTTTGCTTAAAGTTATGAATTATCTCCTTAAATGTTTGCCACTGCCTGCTTACTTGGAGACAAAAAAACTGCAGATGTTGGAATCCAAGGTAGACAAACAGAAGACTGAAAGAACACAGCAAGCCAGGCAGCATTGGGAGGTGGAGAAGTCAACATTTTGGGAATAACCCTTCTTCAGGACTGGGGGTGGGCGTAAGGGGAGCTGCAGATGAAGGGGTTGGGGGGGCAGGTGGTGAGGTGGGTATAGGTGAACACAGACAGAGGGTACGACCTGGTTGGTTGATGGGAGGAATGAATCCGGTTGATGGTTGGAAGGAAGAGTCGATGAGAAGAATGGAAAGGAGGGACAGGGCCTGGGAAGGGAGTTGGATGATGGGAAGAGAGGTTATTTGAAATTGGAGAACTCAATGTAAGTTGCCCAGGAGGAAGATGTGTCGTTCCTCCAATTTGCGGTCTGATTCGTTGTGGCAATGGAGGAGGCCAAGGATGGTCACGATGGAAGGGGAGTGGGAAGGGAATTAAAATGGGCGGTGACTGGTAGGTCAGGTCAGCCCCTGCAGGCACAGCTGAGCTGCTTGATGAAACGTTCCTTTAGTTTACGTTTGGTCTCCCCAATGTAGAGAAGACCACATCGAGAGCACTGGATATAGAAAACTAGGTTGGAGGAGAGGCAGGTGAATCTCTGTCTCACTTAGAAGGACTGTTTGGGGCCCTGGATGGAGGTGAGGGGGGTGGTGTGCCAACAGGTTTTGCATCTTTTCTGGTTGCAGGGGAAGGTACCTGTGGGTTCACTGGGGGTTGGCGGGGACAGTAATGTGAATCAAGGATTATCAGTGTTTTGGGGGTCAATACACTATGCTTGCCAAATTCTTTCTCTCTCACACTAATCCCTTTTCTTAAAGCTTATTATATATATTGTTACATAAATTTGTTGTGATTGTTATTGTTTAGATGTGGCCCCTTACTGATTAAATACCACTGTCTCAAAACTTGTCTTGAGTGAGAACATTAAATTCAACCATTATATTCCATAAAACTAAAAGGCACATCCCTTCTATCCCAAAACTAAAACAAAGAACTGCAGAGCTTGAAATCGATGAACAAACAGATCTGCAGTACCAGTGGAGAAAATATAGTTAATGTTTCAAGTCCAGTGACCCTTCTTCAGAAAATCCAAAGAACTGCTTCAGAAGCTTCTCCAACAATTTCTGTTTTTATTCCGTGTATCCCTCGTAATTTTTTTGGAGATAGTTAAAATGTCTCATGATTTATTTTAATAATCATTTATTAACATATTTGTTCATCCACCTCTTTTCTGCTACTGGGTGATCCGCACTATTCTTTCATTGGTCATTTCCTACCTTTTATATCAAGCTATACAGATTCTGTTTTTTAACCTTCTGTTAGTTTTGTCTTTTCTTTTCACAGTGCAATTTCTGCAGAGATGCTGAACCACTCGACTGGATTGCCATCTGCGGAACCAGGTGCCTACATTTGCCTCGATCAAAGATGGCTGCTGTAAGTGAGGTAGCTGCCGTTGCGCCGTTCTTGATCACGTGATAGACGGTGCGAGCGCGAGGGAGCTGAGCTGGTGTCGTTGAACTGCGCGGGTTGCAACCATGTCTTACAACTATGTAGTGACAGCGCAAAAACCGACGGCCGTGAACGCTTGCGTTACCGGTAAATATTCTCGACAGGGAAAGAATCGCCAATTCCTCTTCTGCTCACTTCTCCCGGCGTGAAAAAAGTTTGGGTTTTGGGGAAGGAAGTGCGGTGGGATCGGGCTGGTAGGGTCAGGCCTTAATTAAGGCCTAGTCACAACATTCAACGTAGTGTGTTAGCAGGTAAATGCTGCAGCACTCTTTGGAGCAGTTAGGAAGTGCATAGTTGATTCTTCTTGGTACTTATGCGGCTTAATAATTGGTGCAAGATGTTAATATTAAATGAGCATTCGCTGTATAAAAAGGTGTGACAACTCTTTGTCTATTAATAACTTCTATTAAAATTTTGGTACATGAAGCTTGTGGGAACATTCTCCCCAGATAAAAGCTAAATGAAGTTACTTCTTGAAAATATTGTTCCTTTTTAATATTCATTATCTGAACACGAAATTTTTGTTTCGGCAGTTCCGTTATTTGCTCAAAGCTGTGCACTGTTTGAATAGTTAATTGTACAAAGAACAGGGCAGAAGGATCTTAAATCACACAATGTATCACAATTTTTTTTCTTGAATGTGTTCAGCATGCTGCATTAATCTGAATGCCCGTAACCCTTTTATGTTTAAAGTGGACATCCATACTTTATGACCTTAGATATTTTCTAACCAGACTCAGATATGTTATTGCACATCTCTAAACAGGTGCGAATTGAATCTATACTGTGGATGTCTGTAGGCAGTCACACAATTGTGTTTCACGTCGATTAGATTTGATTTTCCACCCATGTAAGACTTTCAAGTAGGGAATGCTGGAAAGTGAGAATTGATATTTTCCTTAGCTTTTGAATGCTAATCCTATATTCTTGTGTTGCATAATTTCCCCTCCGTCAGGTGGTCTGGGGCTTGACAGTCGATTTGAGTTTCATTAACATGATCTTCAAGTTGGCATGGACCAATATGGACTGAAGGGCCTGACTCTGTGCTGTCGGACTCTATGATGTTAAATTAATACATGTACTGAGTGATTCCTTGAAGAACTTTATCATGTTGTTTCTGCATAATGCTTAAATCCAAAAGGTAGTTTCTGGCTTTGTGTTTTGCCATTTTTTTTAAATTAAAAGGTTTTGTCGATTTTCTTTTTCCTGAAAGGTGCTGCCCTTTGATCCAGCCTAGTACACATTTCGTGTAAATTGTGATACTTCCCATTATAAGATAATTTGTTACAGTTCTAAGTAGGATACTACCTTTAGAATGGTTTACTGGTTAACAGACAGCATGCAAAGTGGGAGATCTAATGGGTCATTTTTCAGGTTGACAAGCTGTGATTAAAGATATGGTAACATATTAGTAAGATATGTGTTTTTGCCCTATCTGTTGACAATCTGTATCAAGTTCAGATGTAGGGGTAAAATGTAAAGATTTGAGATTATCCAGAGTGGAAGTGTGAATTGTAGGAAAGATGCAAAAATGCTGCAAGAGGAATAGAATGTTGGGAAATAGATGGTAACATCTTGAAAAATGTCAGTATTACAGAGGAAGTAGTGCTGGATGTCTTGAAATGCATAAAGGTGGATAAATCCCCAGGACCTGATTAAGTGCACCCGAGAACTTGGTAGGAAGCTAGGGAAGTGATTGCTGGGCCACTTGATGAGATATTTATGAGGTGCTGGAAGAGTGGAGGTAGGCTAATGTGGTACTACTACTTAAGGTAGTAAGGGCAACCCAGGGAAATAGATACCGGTGAGTCTGTCGTCAGTGGTGGGCAAGTTGTTGGAGGGAATCCTGAGGGACAGAATTACACTTATTTGGAAAGGCAGGGACTGATTAGGGATAGTCAACATGGCTTTGTGCATGGTAAATCATGTCTCACAAACTTGATTGAGTTTTTTGAAGAAGTTCTTGTGGAGGAACCTTGTCGAATGCCTTACTGAAGTCCATATAGATCACATCTACTGCTCTGCCCTCATCAATTCTCTTTGTTACTTCTTCACAAAACTCAATCAAGTTCGTGAGACATGATTTTCCAAGCAGTTAAGATTAGAGAAGCGCTGGAAAAGCACAGCAGGTCAGGCAGCATCCGAGGATTAGGAATATTGAAGTTTCGGGCAGGAGCCCTTCATCAGGAATGAGGCTCGGAGCCTCCGGGGTGGAGAGATAAATGGGAGGGGAGGCTGGGGCTGGGGAGAAGGTAGCTAATCATTGCAACCTTTTGCAATGAGATAGAGACTCATTGAGATCTTTGTAGAGAGAGGAGGAGAACCTCTCCAAGATAGGCATATATCCCTAATCAGTCCTTGCCTGTACCGCTCGAGGCTGAAGGGTGATCGTAGAGCTTTATAAAATCATAAGGGGCATGGATAGGACAAATAGGCAAAGTCTTTTCCCTGGGGTGGGCCAGTCCAGAACTAGAGGGCATAGGTTTAGGGTGAGAGGGGAAAGATATAAAAGAGACCTAAGGGGCAACTTTTTCACACAGAGAGTGGTATGTGTATGCCAGAGGAAGTGATGGAAGCTGATATAATTGCAACATTTAAAAGGCATATGAATAGGAAGGGTCTGGAAGAATATGGGCAAGTGGGACTAAATTGGGTTGGGATATCTGGTTGGTATGGGCGAGTTGGACCGAAGGGTCTGTTTCCTTGCTGTACATCTCTATGACTTGGAGGATTTGGATGGGAAAAATGGGCAAAATTTTGACAGATTGAATCCAGTTGGAAAAACGTGAGGTTTTCCACGGGGAAAAACAATGTTTCTTAAATGGTGAGAGACTGGGAAGGATTCAACTTAACAAGCAATTTGGGTGTCCTTGTTCATGAGTCACTGAAAGTTATAACACTTGGTGGAAGCGGAGGAGGGCATGTTATGGAAAGTTCATGCACTGTCATGAAATGTATACCAATTTATTTCTCCAAAGGCCAAATTCTTACGAAAGCCTTCAACAGACATTATTTCAGTTGAGATGAATGGTATCTACAATTATTGTTGGGTCAAAATCCTGGAGCCCACTACCTAAAAGCACTGGTGCTATAACCACATATCTTCTAGATGATGGTAGATCTTGAGTTCAGCTGTGAAAACCCAATTAATGTGATAATTACTAATAATGCCCACTTTCTAATTTATGATTTTAAAAAATCATAATTAGGAAATGGGCATTCAGACTGCAGGCACAATTAAAGAAGTAACGAAGAGGATTGATGAGGGCAGAGCGGTAGCTGTGATCTATGTGGACTTCAGTAAGACCTTCGACAAGGTTCCCCATGGAAGACTGGTGAGTAAGTTTAGATCTCATGGAATACAGGGAGTACTCACCATTTGGATACAGAGCTGGCTGAAAAGTCAAAGACAGAGGATGGTGGTGGAAGGTTGTCTTTCAGACGGAAAGTCTGTGACCAGTGGAGTGCCACAAGGATCGGTGCTGGGTCCACTACTTTTCATCATTTATATAAATGATTTGGATGTGAGCATAAGAGGTATAGTTAGTTGCAGATGACACCAAAATTGGAGGTGTAGTGGACAGTGAAGAAGGTTACCTCATTACAATGGGATCTTGATCAGATTGACTAATGGGCTGAGAAATGTCCGATGGAGTTTAATTTAGAGGTGCGAGTTCTGCATTTTGGGAAAGCAAATCTTAGCAGGACTTGTGTACTTAATGGTAAGGTCCTAGGGAGTGTTGCTGAACAAAGAGACCTTGGAGGGCAGGTTCATAGCTCCTTGAAAGTGGAGTCGCAGGTAGATAGGATAATGAAGAAGGCGTTTGGTATGCTTTCCTTTATTGGTCGCAGTATTGAGTACATGAGTTGGGAGGTCATGTTGCAGCTGTACAGGACATTGGTTAGGCCACTGTTGGAATATTGCGTGCATTTCTGGTCTCCTTCCTATCGCAAAGATGTTGTGAAACTTGAAAGTTTCAAAAAGGATTGACAAGGATGTTGCCAGGGTTGGAGGATTTGAGCTATAAGGAGAGGTTGAATAGGTTGGGGCTGTTTTCCCTGGAGTGTCGGAGGCTGAGGGATGACCTTAGAGGTTTACAAAATCATGAGGGGCATGGGTAGGATAAATAGACAAAGTCTTTTCCCTGGGGTGGGGGCGACCAGAAATAGAGGGCATAGATTTAGGTGAGGGGGAAAGATATAAAAGGGACCTAAGGGGCAACTTTTTCACGCAGAGGGTGACACGTGTATGGAATGATTGGTTAGAGGAAGTGATGGAGGCTAGTACAATAGCAACATTTTAAAAGGCTTCTGGATGGGTACATGAATAGGAAGGGTTTGGAGGGATATGGACCAGGTGCTGGCAGGTGGGACTAGATTGGGTTGGGATATCTAGGTGACATGGATGAGTTGAACTGGAGGGTCTGTTTCCATGCTGTACAGAAGAGTCCAATTGATAATCCCCCTTTGTAGAGGGATCAGAATGAAATGTTTGTTTCCTCTTCTGGAAGTTCTGTAGGATATGAAGACACTCTTCTACAGTTCACAGCATTCTAGAACGTCATTCGTAATAAACGTTGGCAAGTTATTTTACTGAGTTGCATCATGGCTGATTCAAAATCTTATTCTTGTCTTCAAAGGCACACCTTTCCAGTATAAGATCAGGAAGGAGAAAATCTAAAGCTATCTCTAATAAATCCAATAGGATATTAAGGAGAAGGGATAACTTGAGCGAGAGAACGTACAATTAAATGTAGATGTGCTAGGTAAGCATATGAAGCAGAAATAAAGAGAAGAGTATGCTGATTGGGTAAGATAACGAAGGGAGCAAGTAGGTTTGCTGTCTTGTATTGGGCAATGCATTTCTTAATTAAGATAGGGCTTCTGAAGTTTGTGAAAATAAGCTGTTTTGTTGTGACTGTTTGACTGGTGGCTTTGACATTTTCACTTGATTTTCTTTTGGTTGCTCTTTAGTGGGCACAAGGTTCAATTGAAGGGAAGTTTTTAAAAGATCGTGAAAGTGGAATCAGTTGATGGAAATAAGGAATAACAAGGGAACAAAGTCACAGGTGGAAGCCATCTATTGGCCCCTGCAAAGTTCCTTCACTGAGATAGTGTAAATCTGGAGATAATAGAGATGCGCAAGAAGAGCTGTACAATTGGTGATTTTAATCAGCATATGAATTAGACAAATCAAGATGAGCAGGATAACATTGGTGATGAATTTGTAGAGTGCATCACAGATTGCTTCTTTGGGCAGTTCATTATACAACCTAGCTGGCTGTTTTAGGTCTAGAAATTTGTAATGAGCTTGGATTAATAAGAGACTTTATCCTGAACAGCATGGAAACAGACACTTTGGTCCAATCCGTCCATGCCGACCAGGTATCCAACCCAATCTAGTCCCACCTGTCAGCACCCGGCTCATATCCCTCCAAACCCTTCCTATTCATATACCCATCCAAATGCCTCTTAAATGTTGCAATTGTACCAGCCTTCACCACTTCCTCTGGCAGCTCATTCCATACATGTACCACCCTCTATGTGAAAGAGTTGCACCTTAGGTCTCTTTTGTATCTTTCCCCTCTCACCCTAAAGCCATGCCATTTAGTTCTGGACTCCCTGACCCCAGGGAAAAGACTTTGTCCCTCATAATTTTGTAAACCTCTATAAGGTCACCCCTCAGCCTCCGATGCTCCAGGGAAAACAGCCCCAGCTTGTTCGGCCTCTCCCTATAGCTCAAATCCTTCAACCCTGGCAACATCATTGTCGATCTTTTCACATGACATAATTTGAAATTCTGCATGAGGGAGAGCAACTCCAGTCTCAAAACAGTTTCCTCAGCTTATGTAAGGGCAATTGCAATGGCCTAAGAAAATACTTTTTTTAATATGAGCAAAGGCAGACATTTTAAGTAGGTATTTCATAATGCTCAGCAAAGAGCTATTCTGGAAGTTAAATACTTGCCTTTAACAAAGGAGACTATCTTATCCAAAAATAAGGTATGTAGCGCAGCGTAAAGTAATGCTTGGCTAGACGGTTAGAACTATTTTAGGAACTTGGTGCCGGTGACTAAAAAGATGATGATAAGTGAGAAAACTGGTTATGAAAGTAAATTCACAAATATTAAAACAGCAAAAGCTGCAACAAGTTAAAAAAAGTAACTAAAGTGTGGAATCCTTGGAGGAGAATTAAAAAGGAAGTGGGAAATGGCGCATAATTTAAACCAATATTTTTACATAAGACTTCACTACAAAGAACACGATAAATATCGCATGGACAATAGCCATGCAAGATGCTAATAGAAGGAGCAATCTTGAAACAGTCCCTATCATGAGTGACAAAGTATTTGACAAACTAATACTACTAAAGGCAAATAAGTCACCAGGACCTGATAACTTGCATCCGTGGGTTTTAAAGGAAGTGATTGGAGAGATGGTATATTCCTGAACTAACTAGATTTCGAGAGGGTTCCATTAGATTGGAAAATTGTTAATGTCTCATCCTGCTCAAGAAGAGGTGGAGACAAATCAGCAAATTATAGGCTAGTTAGCCTAACTTATTGTTCGGAAAAGGCTGATGACATCCAAGATGGCGGCAGAGTAGCAGGGCTGATTGCTGGTGGGCTCTTGCCTGGGGCTCATCTCCTCCCACCTGCTTTCTTCTAACTATTTTTCTTTTCTTTGGGTTAGTCGGTGGCATCAGTAAGCAGCAAGAAAGGGCCGTGGGTGGAGTGGATGCATCCTCCTGGTGATTGGAGGCGGTGGCAGTCGTGGCATCTGCTGGCATTTGGACGCGGCAGCACCAGCAAAGACGTCCTCATTCAGAGCTTCAACAGCATTGGCAAAGCTTTTCCAGCGATTGGAGGTGGTGGCGCTGGTACGGTTACAGCTGAGGAGGGCAGCTGGAGCTGTTGACGTAGCACCCTGGCCTGACAAAGCTGGGGACTTCTGGCATTGGCAAGGTTGTAGCAACGGTAGCCTGGTGCAGGAACTCTGGCGCCATCAAAGCGGAAGCGGAGTCACAGACTCCTGATTGCAGTTGCAGTAGGCCCAGAGTGGGGACTCCTGGTTATTGAAGAGGCAAAGGTGGTTGCAGAAGTTGGGACTCCTGGTTGTGGGGGGGAGGTGGGCCCAGTAGAGATAAAATAATGGCTGAAGAGTGATGAGTCCAGCGCAGGCAGTGTGGGTGGCAACACCGGTATCGCTGGTGAACAAACTCAGGGCTCGTGGTGGAGGCAGTGGAGCAAAGATAGACTTTCTTTTAGTTTTATCGTTTTCCTTTTTAATTTTAGTCAAAATGGTGCCAGATTGTGGCAATAGTTCAAGCTTTTCACTGTATTTTACTGTGTAACTCACTGTAAAGTGCAAATGACAAATCATTCATTTCAATTCAGGCTGGAGTCCATTAATTGGGAGGAAATAAGATATTTAGATTAGATTAGATTACTTACAGTGTGGAAACAGAGTAAGATGTAATGCACTTGGGTAGGAAGATTCAAAAGGAAGACAATTATTTAAATAAACACAAGTCCACACTGACCCGCCGAAGCGCAACCCACCCAGACCCGTACATGTACCCCTTTTTACCTAACACTACGAACAATTTACCAAGGCCAATCCATCTAACCTGCACATTTTTGCGACTGAGAGGAAACCGGAGCACCCGGAGATAATCCATGTAGGCATGAGGAGAACGTGCAAATATAAAACAGACAATCACCCGAGTCTGGAATTGAACCTGGGTCACTGGCACTATAAGGCAGCAATGCTAACTGCTGAGCCAAAACTATGCAAAGTAAGATGTAATGCACTTGGGTAGGAAGATTCAAAAGGAAGACAATTATTTAAATAAAGACAGTCTGCAAAAAGGAGCAGAACCGAGGGACCCAAGTGTTGGCATGAAAATTTAGCTTCTATGCAGGTCCACCAAGTAATTAAGGCAAGTGGAATTTTTAGCATTTATTGAGTCTTGTTACAACTGTGCAGGGTGAGGCTGAACATGGAGCACAGTGTACCCATTGGTTCCCATATTTACGTAATGATACTTTGGCATTGGAGACAGTTCAGATGCGACTTACTGGATTAATGGCTGAACAGGTTAGGCCTTTACTCATTAGTTTGGAAGAACGAGGTGTGATCTTACCGAAACTTATGCAATTTTGAGGGGCCTCTGCAGAGTAGATGTTAAGATGCTTCCAATGTGTGGTGGTGGAGTCTTGAACTGGGGGACATGAGTTACTCTATTGGAGGCATGTCGTGAGCAAATGAACTAGAATTCTCTCCCCCAAAAAGTGTGGAGGCTAACTTATTGAAATTGATTAAAGAGCAGGTCTACTCTGAGCAAAAATCAATCAAGATCCAACTCCTATTTCTGATCTTATTTACCTTTATATTTGTTTAGTTGTGTAGATTCTATTCACAGTGACTCAACTGTATTGAGTTCAGATTAAACTTCAAGTCTGGATTATTCTTTGTCTAGTGCGATTTGAAGACGTAATACTTAATTTTTTTTCTTCAGAATTTATAATCCTATAAAATTAAATGAAGATTGAAATAAAAAGGTTATTTGATACTTGCCATGGCTTGCTTATTGGGTTCACAGAATGTAATTGCATATCTCAAAACATTGGCTTACATTTGTTTGTTCTAGGTCACTTCACCTCAGCAGATGATTTGAACCTGCTGATTGCCAAGAACACCAGGTTGGAGATCTATGTAGTGACACCGGAGGGTTTGCGCCCTGTCAAGGAAGTGGGCATGTATGGCAAGATTGCTGTAATGGAACTCTTCCGCCCAAAGGTAAGATATGTGTTAGACATTGGCAATTATTTACTCAGATATGTGGGACTATGTTTTATTCCCATATATTCTGCCATTGTTTCCCCTTTTGTCCCTCCCTTGATGAAGTTGCACTCTACTTTCTTAGATAAATTAGCATTTTTAGTGATTCTAAACTGTGAAACGTTAGGTTATTTAATGGTTGTTGTAAATCAAAATGGAATCCACTTTGGTCCTCACTGTTGTCCATATCCACTCTGAGTTGAAGTCATTGAATAATGATCAGTCGTGGGAGTACTAGTTCACTTTCCTTCTATTTTTTTCACTTAAAGCTTTGGTGCTGAAAGAACTGGCACAATTGATTTAGTGCTCTCAGTTAAGTCAGCTAGTTCAGCCAAAGAATGGAAGTGATCCTGGAATCTGTACAGAGTGAGGCAACACTTCGAGAACTATATACAACCTTGATCCCCATATTTAAGAAATGATACTTTGGCATTGGAGGCAGCTCAGATACCTATTGGGTAGATCAAATTGTTTTTTTGATTATTTTTTGAATTGAAGGAAAGGGAAATGAAAATATTTTTTGTGTGTTATACAAGGAGGTTGTGATTGTCTTGTATGGAGCCTGTGTCTTTCTTACATGCTTGTCACAAGGATGATTTTAAAAACTTATTCAGTTATTTTGTAATTTTGTTTCCTAACTTCAGAGCATACTTACTCATTTTTTTTTTGTATAATGGCCAGTGCCTATGGAACCATACTCCAAGTGTCTGTGCCTTTACAAGAGGAGAGAAAATGGGAACGTATCTTTCCCCCAATGTAGCAATGAGCAAGATCTGAGAGAAATTGAGGTCACCTGACTCTGAAAACCAATCAGCTCACACTTGGAGGATAACTGATGAAGCCAAAGTTGTGGAATGCAAATAGTTTGGACTTGAATAGAAGTTGCTCTTGATTGAAGCAGTGCACAGGGTGTAAGTTTGAGGATTTATTTACAGAGCCAGTATGTTCTGTTAAACGTGTAAACATGTGGTTAAGTGAAATAGAGGAAAATATTTTGGGAGCTGATAAGATTGTGGAAGATTCGAAGGTTGGTTGGGTAGTTGACAATGAGGTAGAAGATCTTAGGTTATAGGAGAACGTAGATGGCATGGTCAGATGGGTTGATCAGTGGTAGATGGAATTTAGCTCTGTTGTGGAGTGATGCAATTTGACAGAAGTTGGAAGACAAGAGAGTAGTCAGTGAATGACTCGACAATAGGGAGCTCAGAGGAACAGATGATGCTTGTCCACAAAACCTGTCCTGCTACCTTCAAGTAAATATGATGATAAAGACATGCAGGAAACTTGCCTTTAACAGTTGCGGCAAAAATTACAAGAGCAGTATTGGAGCTGTACGAAACTTTTGGGAGCTGTACGAAACTTTTGTTAGCTCACAGAGAATTGTGTGTAGTTCTGGTCATTGCACTATAAGAAAGATATGATTGCAGTGGAGCGGGTGCAGAGGATTGACCAGGATGTTGCCTAGGATGGAGCAGCTTCTCTGAGAGGCTGGATAAGCTTGGGTTGCTTAAAGCAGAGAAGGCTGAAACGAAATCTAATTAAGGTACATAAGTTGATGAGCATGGACAAGGTGGATAGAAAAATAGCTGTTCCCTGAGATGAAGGGTTAATACATGGGTGCATAATTTTTAAGGTGAAAGGCAGGAAATTTAGAGAGCATGTGAGGAAAACCTTTTCACCCAGAGGATGGTTGGAATTTGGAATACATTGCC
Source organism: Chiloscyllium plagiosum (assembly GCF_037043375.1). NCBI lineage: Eukaryota > Metazoa > Chordata > Chondrichthyes > Orectolobiformes > Hemiscylliidae > Chiloscyllium > Chiloscyllium plagiosum. The sequence goes on from NW_028270156.1 coordinate 54,623,836, forward strand.
TAGGTGGGCTTTAGAGGCAGGAAACCTCAACTGTTTAACATGTGCTAGGATGAGCAGTTGAAATGGCCCAGAATCTATGACAAGTGTTGAATATTGAGATTAATGTGGATTTAGAGAGGCTTTTGTCAATGCAGATTGGTCAAAGTGCATCTCCTATCATAGAGTCATACAGCATGGAAACAGACCCTTTGGTCCAACCAATCCATGCTGACCACAATAATGGGTTGTGATTCAAATTCAAATAAGATAGTAAGATTTGATTCGTTAGAATTGACAATGGGGCAGTCTGTAAGGTTCTGTAGAGTGGTCTGCAAGAACAGCAAGTAACTTAAACCTTCACTAATATTACTTTTTACAGAGTTTGTATTTAATAACCAGTAATGGCGACTCAATATCATCATAAAGTCCCAAAATTCAATTCAATCCATTGCACATAAGTACCAATGCCTGAACTGTTGATTCTCCTGCCTCTTGGATGCTGCCTGACCTGCTCTGCTTTTGCAACATGAGATTTTCTCCATGCTGTTCATAATCCCAAACAAAACTAGTCTTATCTACCTGCTCCTGGCTCATATTCCTCCAAACCTTTTCAATGCATGTACTTATCCAAATGTCTTTTAAACGTTGTAATTGTGCTCACATCCACCACTTTCTGAAGAAGTTCATTCCACATGCAAACCACTCTGTAAAAAGATTTGCCTTGTCTTTTTGAAATCTCTCTCCTCTCTCCTTAAAGATGTCACCCCTCATCTTAAAATCTCCTATTCTAGGGAAAATATAGCTATCATCAACTCTATATATGTCTCATTATTTTATAAATGTTTATCAGGTTGCCTCTCAGTGAAAAAAATTGACTTTGAAATGAAGTGTATGCCATTCTGTATTGAATAATTCTTTGATAAGTATAGGAGTGGGCTCAGTCACTCAAGCCTTCTCCATCATTCAACATTATGCCGTACATCAATGCTGTATTCTAAGTTATCTCTGTATACCTTGGTGTCGTTCATAACAAGAAATTCAATTATGTTCAAGACCTATTGTTAATGACTGAACGTTTGACAGCCCTCTCGAGTGGAGATTCCAAAGGTCTGTCACCATTTGAGTGAAGAAGTTCCTTCTCATCTCAATCTCACATGGTTTGCCTTTTATTGAGGCTGTATCTTTAATGCCAGACTCCACAGCTAGTGGAAACATTATTTATTTACTCTTGTCTATCTCTTTTGAGTTTTATTAGTTTCTGTGAAGTCACCTCTCTTCTGAACTAGAGAGAACACAGGTCCAGTCTGCTCAGGGCAATGCTATCATTCTAGGAACCAGTCTGGTGAACTCTGGCTATGCTTCCTCAATCATGGCTGTTAGATTTTTCAACCTTGTTTTCCCGCTTTCTCACTGTAACCTTTGATCCCCTTGGCAATCAAGAATCTATATGTCTCTGTTTTAAATATGCTCAATGACCTAGCTCTGCAGCCTTATGTGGTAATGAATTCCACAGATTCACCCCTTTCTGGCTAAAGAAGTTTCTCCCTCTCTCCGTTCTAAAAGTCTTCCCTTTACTCTAAGGCTGTGCCCTCGGATCCTCGTCTCTCCTGCCAATGGAAACCTTTTGCCAATGTCCACTTTGTCCAGGCCATGTTATGTGCCTTCTCTGTTGCCAACCTCAGTTCATGGTAGTCAGGGAGTAAAACTTGAAGTTTACCTCATCCATCTCCATGACTGGTTTGACAAAACCACTGCTGATGCCTTCAACATATTTTTAGCTGTAAGCTTATTTTTCCAGAGATCGCCTGAACAGTCGTACGTGTTCCACCTTACAAACGTGAACTCATCCAAAGCCCTATGCTCCATTTAATAACTCTCACCAAATTGTATTTCTCCTGTACTTGCTGTCATGTTGGCTCTATAGCCGAGGCAGTGCTTAGATTGGATTTTAAAATTTTAATCGTTGCTGTCAATGTTGTTGAAGAGCTCAGCCCACCCTATCTCTGTCAATTGCACTGGTCCGCCAACACTCCAGAACATGTATGAGCTCCTCAAATTTTCTGCCTCTTGGCTCATCCCCAATTTTAATCACTTCACTGTTAGTACTCATGTTTTCAAGAATTTCCTCTGTCAAATTTGCCATCTCGCTCTCCTGCTTTACTCCTTACTATTTTTGCACAGTTTTTGAAAAGCTCTTCTAATATTGACCTTGTGTCCAATTTTGTTGGATATTGCTCATGTGAAATATCTTGGATCTTTTGCACCATTTAAAGATGCCAAATAAATCCACTCTGTTAAGTAGTGGACTGCATTTGACAATGTCCCTCGCCTCTTTCCCTGAGGAGAATGTTTTGAGTTTTTTTAAAAGTCAATGGATAGAAGGAATAACTGGGCAATGACTGGTGGAGTAGGGGTTAGGAGAGATCATAGGCTGTGCCTCAAAATCATCAATGAATTTGTTTTGTGGAAGCATGGGGAATGGTGCTATTTTTGATTCAACAAGGTGACTATCAGTTGGCGTGAATAAACAGATTCTTTCCTTCAAATGCGACTGAGGTGACCTGCTACAATTTAATGCAATTTTCCAATTAACTCCCATTTCTTGCCTGGGAAGGAGAGTTGATTAGTTAATGACAGATAAGCACCACTTGAGGCAATCTTGACACATCAGTCCCTCTTGCTATTTTAGCTGTAGGTTTTTGCCTGTGATAGAAATGTCCGCTTCAGACAGCAATTCAACAATAATTGTTGAGCTGAATAAGGTTACTGAGACTCTTGCCATGACTTTTATTTCTGTGATTTTTGCTCATCATTCTTGCCATAATGGGTTGCACATCTATACTCTACGCTGGTAAGAGACCCAGGAGTTTAAGTAGTTTGGACTTTATTCAGTGATGCCACCTCCCTATCCAGCCCTGATATACTTCACTTGTGTTTAGTGAAAATATGGGCTCTGGTTTCAAATGGTTGGAATTATTATCATTCTAATTAATGTTATTATTGGACAAGTAAAGTCATAGAATGAAATCTGTCTTGATGGATTATAATGTTTTTTCTTAGTTGTTTTAAACAAATCATCTTCCACTAAAACATGAGCATGCTTTATTACAAATTTTGTTTGAACAACAAAACTCAAGTTTACTATGTAAAATAAATGAACAAAAACTTAAGTATCATAAATCAATTATTTGACAATTTAAAGATTTAAAATCACAATGTAAAGTATTAATCCTGTTGAACCTAACAATACTCTTTCTTTGTACTCACAGCAGGTAGAAGGCCATTCTCCATCCTGGTACAAGGGTTCGTGTAATTGAGCCTTTAATTTCCTGTCTTGAGAATATGATAACCTTGTCCTCAAATATTCATACAATTGAGCTTAAACTTTTCGAGCTTCAAAATTTTCTTCAAGGTTTTAACCAATTATTTCTGCTTTGAAACTTTAAAATAGTCTCTTTACACTGAGGTAACCTATTTCTTAACAATTCTAATCTCCCTTCTTCAGGGACAACTGTTTTACACAAGTTTCAGACCAGATTTCTCCAAACCTTCTGAAACCAGAAGGGTTTCTTTTAAGGTCTGTCAGTTCCTTCCAGCAATTGGTGTTTTTATTAGTCAAAAAATAAATAATGATTTGCGTAATCATCTAACTGCAGTACACAACACATTTTACTATGTCTGCTATAAACTCACCTAATGTAAACAAATGCTGTTACTGTCCAGAAAGTGTCATGGCTCAGTGATTAGCATTGCTGCCTCACAGTGCCAGGGACCCAAAAATGCCAGCATTGAGCGACTGTTGTGAGGAGTTGCACATTCTCCCTGTGTCTGCGTGGGTTTCCTCTGGGTGTTCCGGTTTCCTCCCACAGTCCAAAGATGTGCAGGTTAGGTGGATTGGCCATGGGAAATGCAGGGTTACAGGGATAGAGTAGGGCGTGGGTCTGGGTGAGAGATGCTCTTTGGAGAGTTGGGCCAAATGACCTGTTTCTACACTTTAAGGATTCTATGATTCTATTCTGTAGGTTTCAATTAAATCTCCCCTCTTCTAAAATCCCTCGAGTATAGTCCCTCCATATGTTAAACCTTTCATTCCTGGGATCATTCTTGTGAACCTCCTCTGGACCTGCTGCAGGGCCAGTACATCCTTCCTGATGTATGGAGCCCAAAATTGCCTGCAGTACTCTGAATGTTGTCTGACTAGAACTTTATAATGCCTCAGAAGTACATTCTTGCTTTCATGTTCTAGTCCCCTCAAAATAAATGCTAAAATTTTATTTGCCTTCCTGACTACCGACTCAACTTGCAAGTTTACCTTGAGAGAATCCTCGACTAGGACTCCCATGTCCCTTTGCACTTCAGATTTCTGAATTTTCTCTTCATTTAGAAAATTGTTTCTGCCTCTATTCAGAGGATTAGATAGGGTAGACAGTGAAAGTCTTTTTCCTAGGATGATGACGTCAGCGTGTATGAGGGGGCATAACTACAAATTGAGGGATGATCGATTTAAGACAGATGTCAGAGGCAGGTTCTTTACACAGAGAGTGGTAAGGGCGTGGAATGCACTACCTGCTAATGTAGTCAACTCAGCCACATTAGGGAGATTTGAACAATCCTTAGCTAAGCACATGGATGATTTAGGGATAGTGTAGGGGGACGAGCTGATAATAGTTCACAGGTCGGCGCAACATCGAGGGCCGAAGGGCCTGTTCTGCGCTGTATTGTTCTATGTTCTATTCTTTGTACCAAAATACATGACCACTCACTTTGCTATGTATTTCATCTGCTACTTTGTCTACTCTCCTAACCTGTCTAAATCTTTCTGCGGTCTCCCTGTTGCTTCAATACTACTTGCCCCTCCAACTATCTTTGTATCATCTGCAAACTTTACCAGAATGCCCTCAGTTCCTTCATCCAGATTATCGATGTATAAAGTGAAAAGCTTTGGTCCCACCATTGCCCCTTGTAGAACACCACTAGTCACCAGCTTCCATCCTGAGAAGATCCTTTTATCCCCAAACTCTGCCTTCTGCCTGGCAGCCAATCTTGCTATTTGGCTTTGCTCATCTTTTTATTTTTACATATCTACAGGAGTTCTATAATCTCTTTGCTTCTTGCAATTTTGCATTCATATTCTATTCTCTCTTTATCTCCTGAGACTTACAACTTTTTTTCCGTAACTTCCTTTGTTCTACCTCCTTTGTTCTAATACGATCTTAATTTCCCTTATAATCCTTGTGAAGATCTGGACTCGCGGGGTAGGTGTGGCGGGAGTCTCTCTGTTCCGTGATCAGTCAATAAACACTGGCAATTCAGTCTGGTTCTTTAAGATTTCACACTTTATTCAATTTCGGCCGGGCACAGATTGTCCAGTAACAGAAGTTAAACACTTCGGCGTTCCTCGGAGAAACTGTGGACATGGCTTAAGACAGACACTTTTATACCTTTTTTGAGAGAAGTATAGGCTATAATCACAGAGCACATTCAAACAATTACGATGAAATTATTTTATTGACAGCAATTTCACCCAGTGATATTTCCTGGGAACCAACCTTGTTTTCCAACATCCAAGTCCTCCTCTCTCACGAACCTAGTCTCTGCATCTGCACTTGCGATGTTAGTTAGGATGGCTAGTAATGTCTTATCTAGTCTAATTATTTCTATGCTGTAAAGGAAGCATTGTCTGCTAACCTTTGTTGAGACAGACTGTGGTTAATTCAGCTCTTAGCAGGGTTAAAAGCCATTTGATGCAGCTTTAAGCAGAGTTGTCAATTTGCAGCCTAGAAGCCATTTTGTCACGTTATTTGCATTAAGAAGCCATTTTATTGCTACCTATGTTAGTAAGAGCATGTATTAAATGGTTGTTCGTGACAATAACTAGTTACTCCAGCATGTGTTCAGATTTCAGATCTTCATGTGGATGGACCTCTTGCTTTTCCTGTTGGGTATTTTAAATGTAAAGGAATTTGATGTTTTTTGAAAACTAAGCATTAATTTTTCAGATACCAGCCAATGCCTGTCTCCATCAAAACTTTCAATGTATTTCCAAACAATCAAAGCCAGTTTTCTCTTCATACCTTCCTAATTATCTTGGTTTAGATTTAAGACCCGAGCTTCAGATTGACCTGCATTAGTTTTGAAGTGAATGGAAAATTCTACCATACTATGGTCTAAATGTTCTTTTACCAAAACTGATAAATTTGTCTTTTCTCATTACATATTGCTAGGTGTAAACTAACCTGTGCCTGAGTTGTTTTCTGGAGGAACAGAAACTGATCTCAAGCCTGCCCCAGGAATATTTCCTCCACAGAATTAGAGGTCATTAAAATTACCTAGTATGTTATCTAGTATATTACCAAGCCATGTCTGCATGATGGTAATTAAGACATAACATTTTATTTTTATCTGCACTATGTGTTCACCCATCTTGTTGCAAATTCTGTATGCATTCAGTGCTTTCAATTGTGCCTTTTTAAACAGTATTCTATAATTTGACCCTGGTTGATTCTATGCCACTTTTTGCTTTCACTTATAGTTTTTATTGTTCTGATAACCAACTATGTTTTGATTGTGTCTGAATCCTCTCTTGGGCTCCCATTCCCTGAGAAAGTAATTAAACTCTCTAATTGCACTGGCAAATCTTTCTGCAAGGGTAAGTCTGACGAAAGTGGGTCTCATCATCTTTGTACATGTTGCACCTGCCCAGAACCAGTCCCAATGCCCTAGAAATCTAAAGCTCTAATCTTACAATTTTTCCAGCAACATACTAATTTTCTTAATCTTTTATTTCAGTGCGCACTAGCACATGGGGAGCAGACATAACGTTACTGCATTCAAGGTTCTGCTTTTCAGTTTCCTAAATCATACTTGCAGGACCTTATTCCTCGTTCTACCTCTGTTTTTGCTGCCAATGTGGACCACAACGTCTGACTTTGCCCTCCCTGAAGATTGTCTTGTAGCCTCACTGATGTCCTTGACCCTGGAACCAGGGAAGGAACGTAACACCCTGGAGTCATATCTGGCATAGAAATACTTGTTTGTTCCCCTTACTATCAATTTGCCAACCACTCTTGGCATCCATTATACTTGGCCCACTTCAGAAAAAAAGCCACATGTTTAGCTCTTGCTCCATTCTTCTGAGCCATTGCTTTCACCAGTATTGGAAATTAAAAATCATTTGAGTGTTTTGATTTTTGTCAAGTACTGAGACAAATACTGAAGAGCATTGTTTTGTATGCTGTCCAGGCAAATTAAACTGTACATAAGTACATCAGGGTAATAGGACAGAATGTAGAATATTGTGTTACAACTCTAATAAGAGAGGTCCATTCAAAAGTCTGATAACAGTGGGGAAGAAGCTGTTCTTGAATCTATTGGCACATGTTTCAAACTTTTATATCTCTGCCTGGTGGAAGAGAGTATAACCGGGGTGGGAGCAGTCACCGAGGCAGCAAGAAGTAGAGATGTTATTGGATGGAAGGCTGATTTGCGTGGTGGACTGAGCTGCATTCACAATACTCTGTAGTTTTTTTTGTAGTCTTGGGCAGAGCAGTTGCTATTGCAAGCTGTGATACATCTGGATAGGATTCTTTCAATGGTGCATCTGTAAAAATTGGTACAAGTCATTGTGGAACTTCCTTTGCTTTCTGAGTTGGTGTGCTTTCTTAATTGTAGCATTGATGTGAATGGACCAGGACAGATTGCTGGTGAACATTGTCTCTAGGAATTGACATTCTTGACCATCTCCATCTCAGCACCATTGATAAAGACAGGGGTGTGTCCTCCACTTTGCTTCCTTATGTTGATGACTAGCTCCTTCATTTTGCTGACATTGAAGGAGAGATTGTTGTCTTTACACTATGCTACAAAGTTCTGTCTTTGCTGGTCTGTCTCATTGTCTGAGATCTGACTAACTACAATGGTGTCATCAGCAAACTTGTGAAATGGAGTTGGAACAGAATTTGACCACAGTCGTGAGTCTACAGGGGCTGAGTGTTAAGGATTCTCATGGAGGAGTTGTTGTCACCTATTCTTAATGTGGTCTATGGGTCAGGAAGTTGAGGATCTGGTTGCAGAGGGAGGAGCAGAGTTCTAGCTGTCGTGAGTTTAGAGATGAGTTTGTTTGGAATTATGGTGTTTAAGGCAAAGCTCAAGTCAATAGGTAGGAGCCTGATGTAGGTGTCCTTGTTATCTAGATGGTCCAATGATGAGTGTAGGGCCAGATATGGACCTGTTTCAATGATAGCTAAATTGTAGTGAGTGGGAGGCTGGAGTTGATGTGTGCTATGACTAATCTCTCCACTGGACAGTCGTCATTATGGCATGCTGTGTGATTTTTTTTTTCCCCCACCTGGATGGTAGTGGTCAACTTGAAGCAGGTGGGAGCCTCACATCAGAGTACAGAGAGGTTAAAGATGTCTGCGAACACACCCGCCTCCTGATCCACACAGAATCTGAATGCATAGCTAGGGACTCCACCCAGGCCAGTTGCTTTCTGTGGGTTCATTGTCCAGGCATCTGACATGTACAGATGTATCTGAGCCTGTCAGGGCAGGTGACCTCTTTCACTGATCTTCTGTTCAAAATGTCATTGAGCTCATTGGGGACGGATGCATTGTTGCCAGTTTGCTACTCAACTTTGTAGCCCATTATATAGTGTAAGCCTTGGCACAATCGACGTGTGTAGTTAGTTTTAGATTAGATTAGATTACTTACAGTGTGGAAACAGGCCCTTCGGTCCAACAAGTCCACACCGACCCGCCAAAGCGCAACCCACCCAGACCCATTCCCCTACATTTACCCCTGCACCTAACACTACGGGCAATTTAGCATGGCCAGTTCACCTGACCTGCACATTTTTGGACTGTGGGAGGAAACCCACACAGACACGGGGAGAATGTGCAAACTCCACACAGTCAGTCGCCTGAGGCAGGAATTGAACCCGGGTCTCTGGCACTGTGAGGCAGCAGTGCTAACCACTGTGACACCGTGCTGCCTTGAGTCTGGGACTCAAGCCTGGTATTGTCTTTTAGTGACCCTGATGGCTTTGCAAAACTCATACCTAGATTTCCCATTCTGTTGTATGGGTCAAGGTCACCCACCTTGAACACCTCAGACCTGCACTTCAGTATGGGGTGGATCTCCTAGTTCATCCATGGTTTTGGGTTGAGGAACATTTGCATTAACTTTTTAGGCACACTCTACACACTGCATGAAGTCCATGACTGTTGTGACATAATAACTTGGGTTTGCTGCAGAATTCATGATTGTGGACCAGTCCACTGACTCCCAGCAGTCATACAGCAGCTCATCTGTTACCTCCGACCAGCACTATATGACTTTCTGTACTGGATCCTCATGCTTCATTTTCTGCTCTGAGCCACGAGCAGGAGCACAGCCTTATGGCCTGATTTTCCAAATTGCAGATGGGGGTTGGAGCAATAAGCATCTTTGGTCAAGGTCGTTTGGACCTCTTGGTAGCACACTCTTGGGTTGGTCTGGTTGAAGTCAGCAGTTACGATGGAAAGGTCCCAGATATTCCATCTCAAGACTATTTGTAGCTGAGTATATTTCATCAAGTGCAGTTTTCACTTGATGTAACCTGCTTGGAGTGGGATGTAATCTGCCATCACGATAGTAGAAGTGAACACCACGACAGGTAGGGAATGGCACTTCACTGTTAGATAATCTCGGTCAGGGGAGCAGTAACTCGTTGGATTCATCACGTCTGAATATGAGAAAATGTTGATTAAGAAACAGATGCCTCCACCCTTTGCCTTGCCCATTGATGCCATACAGTCCATCGGTGAATTGAGAAACACTCAGCTGGTAAGGTGCAGTCAAGTGAAGCTGGAGTAAGCCATGTCTCTGTAAAACATAGCACACAGCAAGGACTCCATTCCTGTTGGCATGTGAATCTAGATTGAAGTACATCCAGCTTGTTTTCAATAACTTGTACATTCACCAGGAGTATGGTGGGGAGGCTGGGCTTGAAGCAATGCTGTTTCAATCTCACCTGCAGGCCAAGGTGTCTCCCATGTTTCCTGAGTAAGTGACTGCTTGTGGTCGGGCCTGGGAGTCAGTGTGGGTAGTCTGCTATTCCAAAAGGGTGTCCAGTGGTGTCCTGGACACTGATTGCAGCGTCCGGTGTTCTGGAGGGTCCTGTTCTCCGTCTGGTCGGGCCACAATGTCAGTCCTCTACGCGGTTGAGTGGGGCCGCAGAGTCAGGTCACTGATTGTTGCTCGGGTTGGGTCTCTGAGAAGTTAAGTGGCTGGTATTAGTGGGGTCTTTATTTGGCCAGATTTGGTTGGGCCAAAGGTTTGGTTGTTTCTGGAGGTTGAAAGTAGATTTGAGAAAACATTGTGAGTCATAGAATTGAGATTTAAAAGAGTGATTATAATAGATGTAAGGAGACTATCTGCTGGGGATAGATTGTAAAGAGTCACCACACTACACCATCTTGCTCAACAGATCGACTTGGGATAGACTTGGGAGACTCCTGACTCCCAGGCTCAACCCTGACTGGTCTTGGTGCACGTGTGCGTACAGTATGCCTGATAATGATCTGTGGCGTGAACACTTCTGGTTAAATGTGTTAACCACATAGCTTTGGAGATGCATCACAGTTTTCCTGTATTGCTAGAGTTCCAAAACCTCGTTTTTCAACCTGGACACCCTAATTTCAGGTTAGGAGATGTAACAAGCAAACAAAATTCATTCAGTTAATGACAATGAATCTAGCTCTGTTTTAGGGTCCGTTTCCCATTGCTCCTCTAGATTTTTTTGACTGCTTGGCACGTGGTCCTCCTTTCACTAGCTGTTTTATGTGTTTTTAACTGCCTGCCTCAGTGTGCCTTTACATCCATTCCTCTCATGTCTGCATAAAGCTACTTAGCAAACTGTGGGGATGTCCAGGGTAGAAATTTGAAGAAATATATATCCTCAAATCAATTTGGTAGAACTGTATTTGGAAGGAAAAATTAAGTACCAAGCAATTGTAACCTTTCAAAAAAATAAGAATCTTTGACTATCCACCCCAGGTCTTGGTGAGCTGCTAAATAGGTGGATGTACATGTTTATAAGCTGTATGAATAACTTTGTACTTATTTTCGTCCTCCTATAGTGTTTTTCCTTTTATTTGTTTGATCAAACACAATTTAATGCTGAAAAGAAACTCATAGCTAAAGCTTTGGCATCTTGCATTCAGCAGGACCAATATAAGTACACAAAGTTTTAAGCAATCTCAGGAATTTATGCTGAGGAGAAAAGACTGTTGATTGGTTGGCAAGTTAAATCTGACTACCCAAGGTGCTGCCATGGAAAATTCAAAAGAAAATTATGTATTCCCAGAATTCTAGTGAAATTGGAATAAAATGTGCAAATCTTGAACAAATTGCTGTATGAATATGAATAGATGTCATTTCTAACAAGCATGCATGAGCGTATACAAACTTGACTGATTATATAAATTAATTGTTAGTGTAACTATTAACACTTCAGAGTTGTTCCACAAGTGGTGTTCTATCATTTTTTATGCCTGCTGTAAGCAACATCTATACCTGAACCCCCCTTCTCTGCAAGCTAATTGAATATGTTCAAGTATTTGACTGCTTTTTGAATTACCTGGGAGCATGGAAAGCCTAAAATGCTCCATTACTTTGTTCAAGGCATTGCCTTGAACAGTCAGTCAACTTGCCAACTAATTAGCACTTCTTTCTCCTGTGATTTTAAATGATTGTGATTGTTTGTTTGAAATTTGGTATTGTTGTTTGTCCTGATGACTGCAATTTGAAGCTTCAGCAACATACTAGGGATATTCAAGTTTTTAACGACCATATAATGGTTCAAATAGCATCTCGCTTTTGTTTTAATAAACTTTCTACTCCCTTCATATCACAGCATGAAGAATATCTGTTTTCAATAGTTAATGGAAGGAATGTAAATATGTCTTTGTGTGCTGAGATTTGTTGCTAGATAACTTCAAATTAACTAAAAATGGATAGTATTTTTGTGACGAGGCTGAAGAATCTTTAATGAGAGTTCTATCCATGGTTGAGAATTTCGTATCTATATTCAAACAGGGAGAAGGCAAGGACTTGCTTTTCATTCTGACTGCAAAATACAATGCCTGTATTCTGGAGTACAAACAAAATGGGGAAAACATCGATATCATCACACGAGCTCATGGAAATGTACAGGTAGAACGTCTTATTTTTGCAACTTTAAATGGCTTGATGAATTAGAGTTATTTGGAGTAATAAAATAACCTCAATCTCTGTGGGATTAGGATTTGTTTTAGCAATTAAAGTTGATGCAGGATTCACGTGAACTGATTAGATGAATGCTAATGACTGTAAAGCAGTGTGTATTTAAGTCTGTATAAGTGCACTGTCCATTTGCTGTCTTCTGTAATATCAGCAAATATAGGTCAGCTTCTACATGTACAACAGTGACACTCAGCTGCCAACAATAAGTTCAGAATTGTGGTTATATTACTTGATTACTTGTTTGAGATTGAACATTTTTTTCAGCTATGTGCCAATAAAACTGAGGCCTGTCTTTCTGGATTTTCTGATACCCAAACCACTTGACACTAATTAGACATGTCAGGCTCAATTTTTCATGCTGAATCAGTGGCACACAATCTTGGTAATCTATTCTGGTCCTGAGTTGATTTTACAAACCTATGTTTAAATGTGCTTTATTTCAATGTATTTCTCAGTGTATTATTATTACTACTACATTAAGGTGTCGGTTTGAAGCTTAATAAATGAGCTAGGAACACTTGGTGGCAAATTAGCAAACTAGACTGATGCAAGGAAGACTATTTGTTACAATATCGTACTTTGGGTACAATTTTCTTCAAGTTCATGGCAAATTGAGCAAATTTTAAAATCCATGTTGTGTCATTAATCACTTTTGTTTTACTATTTAATAGGAATAGTTGGCACTTAGAACTTTATCACAATCAAGTGAAGTAGATATTCCATTGCTGTTGTAAGTAAAGAAGGATCAGATGAGTGCACATTAGATATCCAATAAACTAAAATGCAAGAACAGTTTTCTCTTTGATCCCTGGGTGCCTACAAACAAACTAGATACTGGGAAAGCCAAAGTTTGCTGTAGACCATTTTATGATTTCAGATACTGGAACCTAGTTTTAATATCAAAATGTAGACCAAAATAGAACATGTTTTCATCACCATCTGTAGATCCTACTGATTCTGGTTAGAATCTACAATCCTTTAGTGAACAAGCAAAGTAGAGGGCCACTACTGGTGCACTGGAATCAATATGAACTCTGTCTCCACAAATGATTCTAGACCTGCTGAGTGTCTCCAGCTTTCTCTGTGTATTTAATGTTGATCATCCTCTTCAATTGTTTTATCTACCCTCCAGACATCTACTTGTCATTCTACAAATTGTGACTTTTTTTTGTTCTTTTCAGGATCGTATAGGCCGCCCCTCTGAGACTGGAATCATAGGTATTGTGGACCCTGAGTGCCGTATGATCGGTCTCAGGCTGTATGATGGGCTCTTTAAAGTGATTCCATTGGATAGAGACAACAAAGAGCTAAAAGCATTCAATATCCGACTGGAAGAACTGCATGTAATTGATGTGAAATTCTTGTATGGCTGTCAGGTCCCAACCATTTGCTTTGTCTATCAGGTAAGAGTCAAGAGTGTGTAGGAGGTGACCAAAACATGCAGTGAGTCGGATATTATACATTTACTTCTGTTCCAAAAAATAAGTGGAGCACAATAGAAACACAGGTAGATATGCACGGTCATAGAATCCCTACAGTGTGGAAACAGGCCCTTCAGCCCAACAAGTCCACACCAACCCTCTGAAGAGTAACCCACCTAGACCTATAACTCTACATTTACCCTTCACTGATGACCTAACCTACATATCCCTGAACGCTATGGGCACTTTAGCATGGCCAATTCACCTAAGCTGCACATCTTGTGGGAGGAAACTGGAATACCTGGAGGAAACTCACACAGACATGGGGAGAATTTGCAAACTCCACATAGACAGCCGCTCAAGGCTGGTATTGAACGCAGGACCCTGGCACTGTGAGGCTAACCACTGAGACTCCGTGCCGCCACGATGTAGGAAAGCTTCATTAAAAAAGAAGCATTTGGGCAGAATGTGCATGTTACGGGAATAGTATTGCAGAGTCATAGTTCAAATCTTAATTTGAAGCTAAAAAACATTAAATTCACTGACTTAATACATCTGGAATAAAATACTAGTGCCATTAATTATAACAAAACTGCTGAATTATCATAAATACCCATCTAATTGATTAATGTTGTTTAGTGATTGCAATCTACAATTCTTAACAGGTCAGGTTGCCATGTGACTTCATATCCATGTCAATATGGTTGACTCTTCTGAAATGACCAAGCAAGTCTATCAGGGTCACTTTCCCTATAATTTTCTTGTGTGAACTCCCAAGATGCAGGCACGGTGTCTGGAACGAGAAGTTAATATTGTGATCTGCATAGGCAGGCCATTCACAAAGTATGAAACTTCGGGGCAGTTGCTTGCACAGCTAAAGAGGAAACATTTATCGGGAGTAGAAGCTGTCGAGTACTTGCTCAAGGGCAATTGAGAATGAGCAGCAAATGCTGGTCTTATATTGATGCTTACTTCCTAATAATACATAAATAACATACAGAATAGGTAAAAGAAAATCATCATCATTTTCAACTAATTTGTGCTAGCTTCTATCTTCCACTCTAACCTCTTTCCAGATTTTGTCATCTGTGTGACCTTCAATCAATTTGTTTTTTTAGTATTTGTCGCTGCCTCTTAATCAATAGAGTTTGCTTCTGTCACTCCTTCTGTAGGTCCTAAATTAACTCTAGGTTAAGAAAAACATCTTGATTTCTTACTCCTTTTGCTGGTCGGTGATTATCTCATATTGATGGCACTTAGTTCTTGGTTTTCTTTCCCTGTTTTTGGTATACCAAAGTCTTCAATAATTTTCAAGACTTTGATTGCCCATTGACCACCTTGTTTTCAAAACACAAAAAATCCAGCATTCATTCATTGTTAGATTTACCATCACATTTCTGGTATCTTAAGTTTTTGTTTTAATAATATGATGACTAGAATTTTATGCAGTAAACCAAAATAGTCTAAGATTTGCTGCAAATTTTAAAATAGCTTTAAATTTTGTTCTTCTGGATAATTCCATTGTACTCAATTTTGTGTTTTGTAAGGTCTGGTTTACCTGTGCTGCTAATTTGAGTAATTTATGCACCAATGCTCCCTCTACCCAATTTGTGTTCTTTCTCAGTTATATGTAACCTTACTTTTCTTGCCATTTTCATCCTAGTTGAAATTAATTTGCCATTTATATATCCACTTCTAAAGTTTATTGTAGATATTTGCTGCTGTCCTCCTTGGTATGAATTTCTTGCCTTACACTTTCTGGACCTTATTCATTAGTCTCTCATATGATACCTTATCTAATACCTGATGAAAGGCTAGATATGTTGCTGTTTACTTATCTACACTCTTCAAAAAAATGTAACAAGGTTGGGCAAGCAAGACATTCCCCTTTTGAAATTCATGTTTGTTCATTTATGTTTTAGAATGCTTGACACTAGACATACAACTGTAAACGGGCATAAGGACTATGTAAAATCCTGACATGCAGACTTAAATGGGAATTGCCCTGGATATTTAGATTGCTGTTGGGCAATTCGCCTGCTCTCTTAGACCCTTCTGCTATAATGCTTCTGACTTTGACTTAAATTTGAAGACTTTTGATAGTTTTGCGATACCTTGCCTGAATAGATACCCAGGATGAAGCCTAATCTGACATCTGGGTGAAACCACCCCTCTGAAACAGCCTGGTTTGAACCTCCCATCTTCCATTGATTACTTTTCCTACTTACTCAGTGTCTCAACACTCGAATCATTTCAAAGACCGAACCTTTAAACTTAACACACAGCAGCTCATGCTGTAAAACAGGGACATGACTTGTTTTCCCAGATTCTGCTTTGCTCCAGAGTTTCCCAGTGAATGCCATGTATTTCTCTGACAGCCGGGATCTGGAATTCCAGAATAGATACACTGCACCATTTGAACCAACGGATCTTGAGTGCAGTGACGATCCATTCATCACTGCCACTATGAAGATTTGGGCCGAGATGTTTTCCTGTTTACTTGAACAAGGTTTTGTTTGTTGATTATGAATGTTAAGTTGATTGGTCTGGTGTGTTCTATCGTCCTTCATAAATTATAGGTATAATGTTTGCTATCCGCCAGTCTAATGACAGCATTCTCTAATGAATTAATAAGTATGTCATAATACCTTTGATATCTCTTCCATAAATTACTCTAAAATGTGATTCATCTTGACTGGGGGCTTTATCCTATTAAGTTGGATTAGTTTATTTCAATTTTTTTCTTGAATTGCAGTTACAATAGTGCATGTATGGAATGAGCTGCCAGAGGAAGTAGTGGAGGCTAGTACAATTACAACATTTAAGAGGCATCAGGATGAGTATATGAATAGGGAGGCTTTAGGGGGAATATGGGCCAAGTGCTGGCAAATGGGAAGAGATTAGGTTAGGATATCTAGTTGGCATGGATGAGTTGGACCAAAGGGTCTGTTTCTGTCCTGTACATCTCTGACTCTATGATTTCATTTGTTGTCATCTAATCCTTGAATGGTTTCCCTGATGAACACTGAAGTAGAGGAGCTATTTAATCATTATCGCCTTATTCTGGTCAGGATTCTAGTTTTTAAGTTATTATGTCCCATGTATATTATGTTAGTGTAATATAATTACTGTTTTATTTTCCCTGGTAACTGTTCACCCTCTTCATTTGGTTTCTTTTGTATTGTCCTTGTCATGCTCTTTTATCCATGTGCTCAGTACATGTCTAGAAATGCCCTTATTTTAAGACTAATTGGCAGTCTTTTTGAAAGACCAACCAGGTAGGAAGTGGTTGGGGATGCGTGGGGGTTGTCTTTGGTACATTTGGAGGTGCTGAGATTGAAGATGTACTAACAAAGTAGAGTGAATAGAACTTTACTTTTTTTTTTAGATTAGATTAGATTACTTTACAGTGTGGAAACAGGCCCTCCGACCCAACAAGTCCACACCGACCTGCCGAAGCGCAAACCACCCATACCCCTACATTTACCCCTTACCTAATACTACGGACAATTTAGCATGGCCAATTCAGCGCCCTTCTGTTCTATGCTCTATATGACATTGAGTTCTTGGAAATGGTGGATACTTGAATCAGACATTTTGATAAGCATAAAATAATCCAATAGCTTGTATTTACTCTTTTTTTTTTCTGTCCAGTATTCTATTATAAATTAATGGACAACAGTCTCATCCATTTGGTTCCAGTGTAAGTCCAGCCTTGCAGGTTTAGTTTTATTTTCTGAGGTTCCAACTCTCCTTTGGAGACATTTCGCAGATACCATGCATCATTATTGAAGCAAGCAAGTAATATCATCCTGAGACATCTGGGTTTTCAGAACTCACTACAGTAACATGCAGATGAGCAACCTTGAATTATCTTTTTCCTCTCTTTAAAGTGGGTAGCTGCTTTGCTTTCACTTTGTTTCTTTCTGACTTTGACCAGAATTGGAAATTTGTCTCATAGTAGCGTGATTACTGACTTGTTGTCTATTCACATACTTGAAGATTCTATTCTAAACCTTTTGTACTTTTGTTTTTCAGGATCCGCAGGGCCGTCATGTGAAGACCTATGAAGTATCCTTAAGAGAAAAAGAATTTAACAAGGGACCCTGGAAACAGGAAAATGTTGAGGCTGAAGCATCAATGGTTATTGCAGGTTGATACTGTTATTAAAAATAGCACTTGGGGCTATTCTGTTTCAGTTATTTATGCTTTGCATGTTAATAAGTGAAGGAAATGCAGGTGATCGTTCTCTATTTCATAAATAGGGTACATAACTGTACAAAGATGTCCTGACAAAGTTAACACCAGATGTACTAAAACAATTAAGTTTGTGAGTTTTAACAAGATTTGTAGCTCTGGTTGAGGTTCTGGATATAGGTTTGTGCGCTAAGCTGGAAGGTTCGTTTTCAGAGGGTTCGTCGCCATACTAGATAACACCTTCAGTGAGCCCCCAGATGAAACACTGGTGGTGTAGCTCACTTTCTATTTGTGTTTGTGTTCCCTTGGGTTGGTGATGTCATTTACTGTGACATTTCATGGTGATGTCATTTCCTGGTCTCCCCCCTCCCGTGTTTGTAAATGGGAAAAACAACATTTACGGACCAGAAATTGAATACAGAAACAATCATCCCAACATCCACACATGAAGCTGCATTAGAACTTTATTTCAATGAGCTACCTCGCACTGCAGCGAAGAGCAGAGGAATCCAGTGCATTGAAAAAGAACGGTTACCCAATGAACACAGTTGGCTGATTTCTCATCAACAAACCCAAACAAGCAGACAAAACATGCTCAGAAACCCTAGTCACTCTCCCCTACATCAAAGACATCTCTGACCTGACTGCCAGACTATTCAGACCCCTTGGCATCATGGTAGCCCACAAACCCATCAACACAGTAAAACAGCAGCTAATGAACTTGAAAGACCCTGTATAGACGAGAAGCAAAACTAATGTCATTTACAAAATACCTTGCAAGGACTGTAACAAACACTACATTGGACAAACAGGCAGAAAATTAGCCACCAGGATGCGTGAACATCAGCTAGCTACAAAAAGACATGACCCTCTCTCACTAGTATTCTTACATACGGATGAGGAAGGGCACTACTTCGACTGGGTCAACACGTCCATCTGAGGACAAGCCAAACAAAGACATGGACGAGAATTCCTAGAAGCATGGCATTCCAACTAGAACTTTATCAACAAACACATTGAGTTAGACCCCATTTACCATCACCTGAGAAAAAGAACAGGAAACTGTCAGCACAGGAGATGACATCACTAATCCAAGGAAACCCAATCACAAATAGAAAACAGGATACGCCACCAGTGCTTCATCCAGAGGCTCCCTGAAGGTGCTACCTAGTATGGTGACAAAACATCTGAAAACGAACCTTCTAGTTTGGTGAGCAAGCCGACATCCACAGTAGAGTTTGTTTCCACCTTTTTAGAGACATTTTACAAAAATAGTCTCTAATTCTGTTCTTTGGTTTCAAGGTGCAGGCATTCAGCAGATGCCCAAGGCAAATGATCATTCTTTGTTGAATTCTTGTCAAAGTTTGTTGAAAAATGTTTCTTCTGAGTGTGGCTGTACAAAATTTGTGAAGGTACCGAACTGGCTGCTCACAAGGTGCTCCAATTAAGCAAAGTTTGAAGTTACTGTTTGCTAAAATATATAGACTGCACACAGTAAGGAAAAGTTTGGAGGGAGTATTAATTGTGAGCATGGTTACCTACAAATGGCATAACAAAAATGCTTAATTGTATTCTCAACTGATGAAGGTGCTCATAGACTTTCTGGCAGAGGCCACTAAATTGAAATCAGGAACAGCAATCCTGGTTAATTTTCACTTTCTTTTCGAATTACTTGCAACATCCTGTTCAGCCAAGTATCTCCCAGCTGGTGTGCTTAGAATCAAAGCTGACAGTGAATTTGACTACTCAACCACAAGTAGCTGTCTCAGCTATCTGCATAAGTAAGGTACAGATGTTTTATTTTTCCTCAGTGATCCCTACCTTTCATGACTTAGAGGCTGATGCTCCCTTTTATAGTTTGTTCAACAGCACAATGACTATCAGCTGTGTGTGTGGAGGGGGTGTTGGGCCAGGTTGTTTTTTTAAGGACAGATGAGGCTTTATGTTTGTGGAATTTTGGAATTTTCTATCCAGAAGGTGGTTCAGGTGAATACGTTCTTAGGTAAGAGATTTCAAGGTTATCAGGGCTAGATAAGAACTCAAAAAGTATGGATTACAGGGTTTCAGGAAGGCAGCATATTTTTTTTTAGATTAGATTACTTACCGTGTGGAAACAGGCCCTTCGGCCCAATAAGTCCACACCGCCCCGCCGAAGCGCAACCCACCCATACCCCTACATTTACCCCTTACCTAACACTACGGGCAATTTAGCATGGCCAATTTACCTGACCTGCACATCTTTGGACTGTGGGAGGAAACCGGAGCACCCGGAGGAAACCCACGCAGACATGGGGAGAACGTGCAAACTCCACACAGTCAGTCGCTTGAGGTGGGAATTGAACCCGGGTCTCTGGCGCTGTGAGGCAGCAGTGCTAACCACTCTGCCACTGTGCCGCCCATAAGGACAGCTTCAAGGACAGCTAGGAATGTTCAGTAAATGCTGGTCCAGTTAGTGATGCCCACCCCACATGAATGAATTCAAAACAAATGGAAATTTGAAACATAAACTCATCAGCCATGATGTTACTGAATGATCAACCGTGTATGAGATCACTTGGCCTACTTCTAATTTCTATGTTTGTGAAATGTGCTGCTGAGGTTAATTAGCCTAACTTCCAAGAATCCCTAAATGATTAAGTAAAACTGGACCCTATTGAATAAAAGCTTAAATACAAAGAATAATCGCTTTGTATTCTAAATTGATGCAGATATGTTTTGCTTTCAGTTCCAGAACCATTTGGAGGAGCGCTAATCATAGGCCAGGAGTCCATTACATACCACAATGGCGACAAGTATCTCGCAATTGCACCACCAGCTATCAAGGTAGGAAAATCAGCATAACCGTCAGTAATTCAGTGCGAAATAGTAGAAAACCTTTAAAACATTAGCCAGTAATAATGTCACTGGAACATCACTTGGTTATCGCATATACTCTTTTTGTTTCCACTTCAGTGTATTTTAGAGCTTTAGTTAGCTATCAGGCAATTCTTTATCAATGCTAATGTTAGTCCATACACCATGACTTTTTTTTTAGTTTTGCAAACTTTGTGCCAGAAAATGTCTCTTTAGAAATTGTAAGTATACAATATCTACAAGTTCCCTTTTCAAGTTTTCTGTAATTATCTTGTTTTGTTTAAATTCTCTTATGTGACATGGGCATCACTGGCTAGCCATTTCCTGTTGCCCTTGAAAAGGTGGTGGTGGTGGTGAGCTGCTGCCTCAAACTGCTGCAGTCCATGTGCTTTAGGTAGACTTACAATGCTGTTTTATGTATTTCCAAGTAAGGATAGAGAGTGTCTTGGGGAGGAACTTGCAGGTGGTGATGTTCTCATGTATCTGCTGCTTTTGTTCTTTGAGATGAAGTGGTTGTGGAAGGTGCTGTCTAACAATTTTTGGTCAATTTCAGCAGTACAGTTTGTAGGTGGTATCTGCTGCTAGTGAAAGGCGTGGATGTGGTGCACGCGAGCTCTCATCCTTTTGTTCACTCATTCGAGCATGCAATGAAATGTGTATTGCTGCTCCATTTCTCTATGAAAAGTTCCATCATTAGCTGTCTGTCTCATTGAACTTAATTGGTAACATACCTGCTGCTTGCCACACTTCCAAGTTTGGCATTATCTGCAAATTTAGAAATGGAGTTCTGTTTTTTTTTTCTGTGCATCATACATGATGTTAAAAAAGTGGTGTAGCACTATCTACTAACCTCCCCTCTGGAAAAACTGTTGTTTGCTGTCTTGGAGCCATTTTTAAAAATTTCAGGTTGACATTAACTATTTCATGAGCTTCAGTTTTGTTCAGCTTTCAATGTGGTCATACCTTATCAAACGCATTTAAAAAATATCCATATAGACAGCAAGCAATGGTTCCTTCTGTTATTTCAATAAAATGCTAGTCTTTTATTCATCTGACATTCTTAATGTCAACAGTAAAAAGGTTGGCTTTAGAGGGTGGAGTTGTGAAATACTTCTTTGCAGAAAGGCACATGGAAGTTTTGAACCTTCCTTCAACAAAATCTAAATAGTAAGTGGAGGGATATGGGCCGAGTGCTGGCAGGTGGGACTAGATTGGGTTGAGATATCTGGTCGGCATGGACGGGTTGGGCTGAAGGGTCTGTTTCCATGCTGTACATCTCTGACTCTTAGTCAACTGAAAATCGTAAAGCTTGAATTGATACACTTTTGTTAGGCAATGCACATATGAAGAGATATGAAAATTAACTTTAGACACTGATCAGCTGTGATTCAACTGACCCTTCAAATAACTCTAAATCTGTCAAATGTGATTTCCCTTTCACAAAACCATGATCATCCTGCCTGATTGTTATGATTTTCTAAATGCCCTGCTGTTATGGCCTTAAAAATTGATTCTCTCATTTTCCTTATGATACATAGTAGGCTAACTGACCGACACTTGCCTGCTTTCTGTATCCCTTTCTTAAAAAGTAGTATTACGTGCTCAATTTTCTGGGGCCTTCCCAGAATCTAGGGAATTTTGGAAGATCATCACCAATGTATTCACTGTCTTTTGAGGCCACTTGTTTGGTTGATGCAGCATGAAAGAAATGCATAAGGTGGCAAAGTTAAGGAGGTACACCTATCCTGTTGACAACAAAAGTTTGTTAATGAGACATTCAACTCATTTATAATTTCTTTGAGTTATTGGCTTGTTTTTATAATGAATTTTTAATTGATGTAATTATGGAATGGAATATCACAACATATTTGTCATGTGGGCAGAGGAAAATAGAGAAATAAGCAGTGAAGTTAGATTAAAAAAAATTAATTAACCCGTGTACTGACAAAGTGTCATTGTTTCTCACCATTATTCTTTAATTGAGGTGGATTCCTGTTGAATTCACTTCGAAATGAATTGCTGCTGAAAAATCTATTGATTTCGAGCACGCCATTCAATTGTTAGTTGTTACTTTGAATGTGAATTAGGCCTAATTGTCTTTCTGTTTTCTCTTGCTAGCAAAGCACAATTGTTTGCCACAACCGTGTGGATCCCAATGGTTCCCGATACCTTCTGGGAGATATGGAAGGTCGTCTGTTCATGCTGTTACTGGAGAGGGAAGAACAAATGGACGGAAATGTCACTGTCAGAGACCTCCGTGTAGAACTGTTGGGAGAGGTCAGCAATGTAACATTACCCCTTTTGATGATTCTTTTGTAGGTGTGTAACTTTGTTTGATACTAAAGCCAAGTATATTGAGGATTATCAGATCATGATCTCATTGATAAGCGCGGTGGACTCAATTGGCTGAATGGTGTACATTATATGGTCTAATGATGTTATTGTGCTATTTTAGCACAAAAGTGCATTTAAAATAGATATGTTAAAATCGTGAATGAAAAAGAGTGTTAGGAACATAATGAGCATTCATCTATCAATATTTGCAGATGCTAAATTTTCATTTTAATCTTTTTAAGGCAAATTGGTAGGTCATTGTTCTGGCACTTATTATGTGGTATATTGCATTAACAGAAATTGTGATAGTACAAGTATCAATGCAGATTTGATGGTGGCTCCAACACTAACTCATGTTGCTATTTGCAAAATCTTTGACCTTTCTAGTTAGTAATCTTATTGGGAGCATTGCATGCAGTTAGAATGAATAACTTCATAATGTGCTATACATAGTATTATGTTAAATCTCACTTGTCCTTCACAGACATCCATTGCAGAATGCTTGACATATTTGGATAATGGAGTTGTATTCGTTGGATCCCGTCTTGGAGATTCTCAGCTTGTCAAGGTAGGACATTTCACCATATTAGCTTCTCTTAGCGTATCACCGTTGAATCTGGTATATGGGTATCATTTTATTAATTTGGCAAAGCATGCCCTTGAACTAATAACTATGGCTTTAGTGGATGTTTCAATGTAGTGAGTTTGTGGTCTTTACATCTCGTGTAAGAAGAACATTAAATGCGCTGCCTTCATATACTCCCTATATCTAGTCCAAAGTGAATATGAGAAAGATGTACTGCAAAATTGCCTCCCCACTATCTGGGAATTTTATGTAGAGTGATGGGAAAGCATAATATAATTATATTCATGGATATAAAAATCTGTCAAATAAATTGGATTTTGTTCGAGTTTATTTTTCGATATCTAAATTGTCATGTATAACATCCTGCTTTCCTGATGGTTATTTCTGACGACTTTGGTTTCCCTGATGAATACACTGGCTCCTAGGCCTCGTTGACTGAGACATATAAAAATACTAAACTAGGATGATTGACCTTTTGATTTTAACTTGCTTATAAATAGGCTGTTCCTGTGACACTGGCACCTGACCATGGGGGTGACTGAAGTCGGGGATATACTTGTGTAGAATCCAAGTATTCCTTTCACTAATTTTGGCACTGTAGAATGCTTCGCACGTATTTTCTGAAACATTGTGGCTTCAGGGGGCTACACTGATTTGTAGTCGGTTGAAATATATTCAGATTTGTATAGAACCCATTGTTCTATACATGTGGGAACCTTCAAGTGCTGAAACATACCAATTTTCTTCCTGAAATTGTACAAATGTCCACTTGTTTCACTTTCGTGTATTTTAGAAGTAGAAATTCAAGAGATTGATGTGGTTACTCAGGATAACTTGAGTATAATGAACGTGCAAAATATCTTGTCTGAAAAATATTCAGTTTCAATGTTGTCTTTGCAGTTAAATGTGGACAGCAATGAGCAGGGGTCCTATGTTGCTGGCATGGAAACCTTCACCAATTTAGGTCCTATTGTGGATATGTGTGTAGTGGATTTGGAAAGGCAAGGACAGGGCCAGGTAAGGCAGAAGTTTTGACCACTGTTCTTTACAACTCTTGACAATTTTGTGTTTAAGTATTTTATTTCAGGGCAAGGTTGTTAATATATAATTTTTTGGCATGGCATTTACAAAGAATGTACATTAATGTAAGAATTTGTCACTGTTTATCTCTGTTGGTACAGTGAGTTTACAAGCTTTTAAGGCACAGGATGTGGCAGAGGAGATGGTAAAACACTAAAAGCTGGCCTACCTTTTCCTGGCTGCTGTTTGGTTGGGTCACTATAGCTATGGGGCCCAAAACTACTAGTATCAGCTGTTGTGTTTTTAGTGATGTGTTGGTTTTAGTTAATTGCTCCTTGTGATTCAATGGAGTTGAACACTGAGCCCTGAGAAGATCATTTGCTGTGCAGCTCCAAGTTCTGCAATAATTTATTTTTCCTGCAGCTGGAATCCATTGTATTAAGTTATTAGACAAAATGAAGCAGCTGACCTCACTGATAACGGGCACATGTAGGTCATGCTGGAACAGGGTTGGCAGGCAGGCAACAACAATTGATCTCTGCCCTGGGATAGGGAGGGAGACAGTTAAGTCTTTAGGGAAACAACAAAAGAAGACATACTTCTGTGGAAGTGAAGTTATTTTTAAGTAGCTAGTTAGTCAGCTAAATGTGATTTAAATATTTGAGAAAATAATTTCTGATCCATGCATCATGTCCATATATGTGGACATCAGATGAAGGCAAGGGTTTATCTCGTTCATGGTTAAATAACTTGGAGATCACTACCCAGATTCAAATATGAAGCGTGACCACAATATGATAAGAATGTAGGAAGTGTCCATGGGAGTACTCCACAGCCAGGTGAGGAGGGGGAGAAAAACATTTTTATTTTTAATTAGAAAATGGAAAAACAAGTATCTTTGCAACTTCAAATTTGAATACTGAAACACTCAACATGATTTTCAAACTCTGGCTATTGAAATGATGTCCTAAGACTGATTGTGATCTTTCTTATAGCTGGTTACTTGTTCAGGAGCATTTAAGGAAGGCTCTCTGAGAATAATTCGGAATGGAATTGGGATCCATGAGCACGCTAGCATTGATCTTCCTGGTATTAAAGGTATGTACTCAGATTATGAACTATCAAGTCATCAACCATCACTTGTTTTAACTGAGACTGTTCAAGCTTTGTGAACAGCTTGGTGACACATGACTTGGAGGTGTTTGATAATTTTGAATTTTTTTTTTCCTTTTTCTCAGAAGGTGCAGAGTCAGTTTAGATTGTGGCTTCACATGGTCTGACATACCTATGATTACTTAAGATCTATATTGTGAACAATTGGCTTGGATACTTTCCATCACTTTCTGAAGTACATTTCAGGCCAATATTTTCACTCAACTATTGTACCTGCTCATTTTGCAGATTGTGGGGCTCAAATTGAGGGTGCAGTACTTTGCTCTGTCAGGCATAGTACCACAACATCTGATGCACTTTTTCCTTTGAAACAGTTTGCAGGGAAGTTCTTTAACTGATTAAATAGAGAAGATGTCATTCTCCACTTAGCTTTAAGTGATCATTTAGGAGTTTTGAAACCAAATTTTTAAAGATTTTGCAATGTGCATTGCCAGAATTAAGTAATGTTCAATGATACAATTCCTGTTACCAGTTGTAAAATCATGCTGAGGTTCACGCATGAAGATGGATGTTTAAGGTACCAAAGCTTATTTGCATATATCATCAGGTAGTAATTTATTTGAGTAAAAATTAGTAAAAGTGGATTTGTGTCCTCCTATTTTTCAGATTGCATAAAGTTTTGACAGTTGTACTTTCTTGATTCTAGACGAGTCAGAGGAAGTGTTGTGTTTTTGGAAGTGCTGTTTGTCATATTAGATGTTGAGTTGAAGCTTGGTTTTAGTTGTTTTAGTTGTTCAGTAAGCATGAAAGATCTCATGGTATTATTTCAGGATGGTATGGGCACCATCTTGTCTTGGTTTAATTTCAAAATGGAAAAACAAGTACTTTTGTAACTTCAGATTTGAGTACTGAAACACTCAACATGATTTTCAAACTCTGGTCATTGAAATGATGTCCTAAGACTGATTGTGATCTTTCTTATAGCTGGTTACTTGTTGCATAAACAGACTAGGCTGTGTGCAAACTTAATGTTCTATTTATTGTTTGGGAGGCATTTTTGACATGCATTGTACAGTGCACGTTTTTCTTCATTTCCTGGTTGTTCTGTCCTTAGGTCTGTGGCCATTGCGTTCTGATTCCACTCGTGACACTGATGATATGTTGGTTCTCTCATTTGTTGGACAGACTCGGTAAGGAGCTGTTTTCTAACTTTTGTGCTTTCTTATTTTGCTCAGTGACTTCTGCTTTCAAATTTTTAACACTATCAAATAATGTAAAACATGATAGTGGTTAGTCACAGAAGTGATGTTTATCTTTCGGGAATTTGAGAGTGGAAGGTTTGGTCCAATGTTAAAAGCTGTAAGTGAGAGGAGTCTGTCTCATTAGTGGTAATTTATTGAATGTAGTTGACACTCGCCAGCGCTGCACAAATTTCCAAAGAAGCTTAAATGGTTCAATAACAGCTTAATGTCAGTCAAGCTCCAGTTTATTTCTCAATGTTTTTACATTTTGTAC
This sequence comes from Chiloscyllium plagiosum, assembly GCF_037043375.1. Taxonomy (NCBI): domain Eukaryota; kingdom Metazoa; phylum Chordata; class Chondrichthyes; order Orectolobiformes; family Hemiscylliidae; genus Chiloscyllium; species Chiloscyllium plagiosum. The sequence goes on from NW_028270156.1 coordinate 54,651,118, forward strand.
AAAAGCAAAACAGTAATCAAACATACATTTTGAAAATTCCTAGTACTCCATGACTCTCTAAAAAGTGGACAAAATTATTTTTCAAATTTGATGTTTCAAAGGTTAAAAATTGGTTGTAATTCTTCTAAGATATGAAAGAAAAAAATACTTATTGGCCTGTTGAGTTTCTTTTTCCTCAGATAGTTGGTCTCTGTATTGAGTGACCAGTGCAAGGTTTTATAAGATGATTATTGTTTTAGGCTGTCTGTTTTATTCAAGGGAAGATGGTGTCATGTGAAATAGGAGATTTAATTTGATTTCTGTCCAACAACAAATCTTAGATGGCTTGATGCAGTTCTGTCAGTGTGGCGACAGTAGCATGGCACTGTCCAAAAGCAATTCGCAACACACACCTGGAAGAGCAGCAGAACTAACTGGACAGACTTTCAGCCTCTACGTATTCTTTGGGAGAGAGAAAAAGGAGAGATTTCCTCCGAAGGACAAAAGACTGCAGCTTGAGCAGTCAACTGACAGGAGCTTGCTGACTTTAAACTACCAGGCAAAGTGCAGAAGCAAGGACAGTTTCCGGTTGAAGCAGTTGACCCTATTTTTCTCAAGACTCAAGTAGATTTATCTAAAGGCCAAGGTAGAGAAATTATCCATGTTCTTGCCAGATGAAGCCAAAAACTAAATGCCTTTGAATGGTTGCTTACAAACCAATGCAATGGTGAGATGTAAACAAGTTGAAAGCAGCGTATGAATTTGGACTGTGCCCTTTTAACCAATGTAATTCTGTGTAGAGCATTTTAGAAATGGTGTATTCAACACTAGATTGCCAATTGTTTGATGATAGTAATAAGGCTTACCTTTTTTGGCATTTACAATCTTAATTGCCTTCTGCTCAATGTTGAGTTAACATTGCTTTTAGTCTGCTTTATTAAAAGCCTTAACACTTCAAAAATTGAAAGCAGTTCCTTCAAATCTGTGATTAAGAATTCAAATGTCATTTTAGAAGTTATCAATCCTTATGGGAATTGCATCAATTTTCAAAAGTTAATATATTTTATAATTGCCCTTTTTAGTTATCCCTTTTGTCCACATTCTTTTGCACTTAGTACACACTTCGTGTGGTGAAAAAGCACTTTAGCTGGTTCTCGGTTGCTGAAAGCACATGGCTGAAATAGATTAGCTCCTTGTTTGTCTTCTGCTTTTCTATCTATTTAAAGTCATAGAGATGTACAGCATAGAAACAGACCCTTTGGTCCAACTCATCCATGCTGACCAGATATCCAGAGTTAATCTAGTCCCATTTGCCAGGACTTGGCCCATAGCCCTCTAAACCTTTACTATTTATATACCCACCCAATGCCTTTTAAATGTTGTACTTGTAGCAGCCTCCATCACTTCCTCTGGCAGTTCATTCCATACAGACAGCACCCTCTGCGTGGAAAAAATTGCCCCTTAGGTCCCTTTTATATCTTATCCCTCTCACCCTAAACCTATGCCCTTTAGTTCTGCCCTCACCCCAGGGAAAACACCTTACCTATTTACCCTATCCATGCCCCTCATGATTTTATAAACCTCTATAAGGTCACCCCTTGGCCAAAATGCCCCAGGGAAAACAGCCCCAGCATATTCAGCCCTGTAGCTCAAACCCTCCAACCCTGGCAACATCCTTGTAAATCTTTTCTGAACCCTTTCAGTTTCACAACATCCATCCTATAGGAGGGAGACCAGAATTGCGTTCAGTATTCCAAAAGTGACCTAATCAATGTCCTGTACAGCTGCAACATGACCTCCCAAATCCTATATCCAATGCTCTGATCAATAATGTAAAGCGTATCAAATGCCTCTTTCACTATTCTATGTACCTAAGATTCCACTTTTAAGGAACTATGAACCTGCACTCCAAAGTTTCTTTGTTCAACAGCACTTCCCAGGACCTTACCATTGAGGTTATAGGTCCTGCCCTGATTTGCCTTACCATAATGCAGTTCCTCACATTTATCTCAATTAAACTCCATCTGCCACTCCTTGGACCATTGGCCCATCTGATCAAGATCCCATTGTAGTCTGAGGTAACTCTGTCTGCTATCCCTCCAATTTTGGTGTCATGTGCAAATTTACTAACTATACCTCCTATATTCACACCCAAATTATTTGTATTAATGACAAAAAGCAGTGGACCCAGCACTGATCCTTGTGGCACACTACTGGTCACAGGCCTCCAGTCTGAAAAGCAATGCTCCACCACCACCACCACCACCACCGTCTTTTGTTTACTTTCAAGCCAGTTCTGTACCCAGCTGGCTAGCCCTCCCTTATTCCATGTGATCTCACCTTGCTAGCCCTCCCTTATTCCATGTGATCTCACCTTGCTAGCCATTCTCCCATGAGGAACTTTGTCAAACGCCTACTGTGCAAATAATTTCTTGGAACAGTACAAATGGGATTACAACTGTCTGATAAAGTAACTGGAAGTTTGTAGCTACTGGGTGGCTGAGTTAGACCATATTTTAGTAAAAATAAGATGTCCTGTATTTGAGTTAAATTTGTGTGATCAGTGGGTCCATGCTCTCTTTCATTGTTTTGGGATGGCAGTGGATGATTCTTATGCATTTCACAAACCCAAACATCTTTTCTGATTTGGTGTACTTGAATGGAGGGTTCCACTGAAAATGATCTCCAGCCTATCCTGGAATCTGAGTAGTAGTAAGCCAACTGAATAAAGAAAAACTCCTAAACAAATTTGGCTGAAGCTGATTCAGCATAAGTTTTCACTAACTGCTGTGTATTGTTATTGTAGTGTGCTGATGCTCAATGGGGAGGAGGTAGAAGAGACTGAAATGCCAGGCTTCGTTGATGACCAACAGACCTTCTATTGTGGAAATGTGGCTCATCAGCAGCTCATTCAGGTGAGAGATATGTTTGATGTGACTTTCTCTCAAGTAGGGGAACATATTATATCTTTGGTTCCTGTACATCTGTACCCCCATTTTCTAACTTGCAGTGAACACTATCAGACATCTAAAGGAAGAAGTGTTGTCATTCAGCATTTGAAATTCTATTATTCATGTAACAGATTGTGTTAACAAGTAAATATAATTAAATGTTAAATCTGCCATACAGTTAGAATTTCTTTCTATCTTATTCTAATTTATTTTCCTAATCCTAATTTGGATGAGGCCTTCTCAGAACAACTGTTTTTTAAAAAAAGAGAGTATATCGAAAACTTGAGAGATCTCTGCTGCCCCATGAGCAGGACAAATTTAAACCAGCCAATAATTGCCCAATAAGCCTATTCCCTGCTATGAACAAAATGAGGGGGCACGATCAACAATGCCAACAAATGTACCTTAGCCACCAATTATATACTCACTGCATAGCTTGATTTTTGCCATCTTGCTCAACTATAGTCCTCACCAACCTTAATACAAATACGAGCATAGTCTTATATTAGAGAAGTACGAGTCAAGGTAGTATTTGACCAATGTGTAGCAAGAGGGTGCACGAGTAAAGCTAAAGGCGTTGGTGATCAGGCAAAAGAAAAACAGAAATTGCTAGAAAGGCTCAGCAGGTCTTGCAGCATCTGGAGAGGAATCAGATAATGTTTCAGGTTCAGTGACCCTTCCTCAGATCAGGTGAAATCTGATTGGAATCACACCAACACCAAATAAAATGGTTGTGATTCGTTGAAGCCAATCATTACAAGAATTTGTCGATTGCTACCTAAGCCCAGTTACCCTCAGACACTTAGTTACTTTTCCTTAATTGCAGGAATTAGTGTACTGTTTGATAATTGTGTAATTTTTGACTCCATTTGAAATTACTGCTGAAGAAGCAGTACTTGAATGCAGCAAGACTTAGACAAGTTGGCTTCCTTTTCATCAGTTTAGCTTATAAGGTACTTAATTTTTCTTTTGCCTAATTGATAGCCCTGCTTAATAAAGTTGTCCAGTTGGCCTGAATATAATGTTATTTTGGCTGTCTTTAAAATGTGAAATTTTGCCAGTTTGATTGCATCTAGTGTTGTCAGTCTGTTGTTGGCTGTGTGATTTTACAAAGTTTGATACTACAAAGCGTCATTACTAAGACCTAAATCAATATCAATACATTTCCTCTTTAACTCTTCTATTAGAAAATAGTAAATTATAAATGCCCAAAATTCCATCGATAGGTTTGCCATTAATGCTGAAACACCACTGGGAAATTAAATGCTTAGAAACCCATATATACACGCATGCACATATAAGTTTGTGGGGTGTATTTGTACATGCAGAATTGCTTTTTACTTTGCTCAAAAACTGCATGAATCCACGTAAGATTCTGTAAATCTGTTTTTTAGATTAGAATCGGTCTGACCATTGTGGCATAGACAGCCTGACAGGGAATTAAGACCTTCAATACCTTATCTGGGTCGATGTGACACCAATTAGATTACTTAATGTGGAAACAGGCTCTTCGGCCCAACAAGTCCACACCAACCCGCCGAAGCGCAACCCACCCAGACCCATTCCCCTATATTTACCCTTTCACCTAAAACTATGGGCAATTTAGCATGGCCTGTTCACCTAACCACATTTTTGGACTGTGGGAGGAAACCCACGCAGACACTGGGGGAATGTGCAAACTTCACACAGACAGCCGCCTGAGGTGGGAATTGAACCCGGGTCTCTTGCGCTGTGAGGCATCAGTGCTTGCCACTGTGCAGCCCACTGTTAAAATGCACTTGAGAATGTAACTTGTTTATAAAAAAAGTTTTGTGATTTACATATGAAAGAACTGAAACAAACATGGTCATTCTAAAAGATGAGAGATTTAACAAATAATCCGGGTCTTTTTCAATATATAATTTCAGTTACATCACATTGTAAACTTTTGCTATAAATTCTGTGTCTTACAATCTCTTATTCTCCACAATCACCTGATGAAGGAGTAGCGCTCCGAAAGCTAGTGGTTCCAAATAAACCTGTTGGACTATAACCTGGGTGTTGTGATTTTTGACTTAGAAATTTAAAACTCTAATGTAATGCAAATATTATTCCAATCCAGTGCTTTGTGACAAAACTTTGCCCTTTGGGTCTTTCTTCATCTTCAAAATCTTTTGTATTATGAATGGTAGTTTTATTGTATCTGAGGTGGAGTTATTGACTTGTATCCCATATGTACGGTCCACATATTATTTTCAAAATGGAGTTCTAACATTTTAAGTGAAGTTTAGTGCCTTTCACGTGCTAATAATTGTTAAAACTATGCAGATAACATCTGGTTCGGTGCGACTGGTCAGTCAAGAACCCAAATCACTGGTTAGTGAGTGGAAGGAGCCAAACGGAAAGAATATCAGTGTTGCATCCTGTAATAACAGCCAAGTTGTGGTAGCAGTGGGCCGGGTATTGTACTACCTGGAGATTCACCCGAAAGAGCTCAGACAAATCAGGTAATCGACCCGTTGTAATGGTGCCTATTGACTTTCTATTGTACACCAGTTATTTTGTAATGCATCAATTTAAATTTGCCAGTTCATTGAGGTTGTAAGTTTGCTCGCTGAGCTGGCAGGTTTGTTTTCAGATGTTTAATCACCATGCTAAGTAACATCTGTGAGCCTTCAGTGAAGTGCTGGTGTTGTGTCCTACTTTCTGTTTGTGTCTTGGTCTCTTAAGGTGGGTGATATTATTTCTGGCTCTTTTTCTCGGAGGTTGATAAATGGGGTCCAAATCGATGTGTTTATTGATGGAGTTCCATGAGGCTTCGAGGAATTTCTGTGCGTGTCTCTGTTTAGCCTGTCCTAGGATGGATGTGTTGTCCCAGTCAGAGTGACCCTTCCTCGTCTGTATGTAAGGATAATCATGGTAGTGGGTCATGTCGTTTGGTGGCTTGTTGGTTTTGTGTATCCTGGTGGCTGATTTTCTGCTTGTCTGATGTAGTGTTTGTTATAGTCCTTGCGTGGTATTTTGTAAATAACCTTTGTTTTGTTGGTTGTTTGTATAGGATCCTTTAGGTACATCAGTTGTTGTGTTGGTAGGTTTGTGAGCTACCATGATGCCAAGGTATTGAAGCAGTCTGGTAGTCATTTCAGAGATATCTTTGTATGGTAATGTGGCTAGAGTTTCTTGGTGCATTGTCTGCTTGTTTGGGTTTGTTCTTTAGGAATCGGCAGATTTATATTTATAGAGTACCTGTTCTTCTTGAATACACTGCTCGTAGTTCCTGGGTGCTATAGTGTGTTGTTGCCTATTTAAGTAATGTCCTGATGCTGCTCCATTTGTGGGTGTTGGCATGATTGCTCCTGTAGTATCTGTGTTGCTTCCCTGTTAACATTGATTTGAAGTTCGCCATTAGCTGTTTGCTCCACTGTGATAAAGGGGAGTCTGTTCTCTTTTGTGAATTTTATGCCAGTAAGGATATTCTTCATGATGTAGGTTTCCTCTAATTTGTTCCATTTTGTGATGACAAAGGTGTCATCCACATTGCGGACCCACAATTCATGTTGGTTAATAGGGAGGACTGTTGGTTTGAGTCTCTGCATTGCTGCTTCTGCTAAGAATCCTGATATTGGTGTTCCATTTGCTTGTAGATGTTGGCATTGAAGGTGAAGTGGGTGGTGAGGCACAGATCTACGAGATTGAGGATATTGTCCTTGCTGATGAAATTAGTGCTGTCTGGTGTTTTGTGTCATTGGTTCCTCTAATAGTGTGGTCAGAGTTTCTTTAGCCAGGCTGACAGTAATTGATGTGAATAGGGTTGTTAGGTCAAAGGAGACCATTATTTCGTCCTCTTCTATCTTGGTGTCCAGGAATTCTTGAGTGGATGAATGGAGTGTCATGAATCTTTTGCTAGGTATTTCAGTTTTCGGTGGAGCTCCTTAGCTAGTCTGTGTCGGTGTTCCAGGTAACGTAACCACGGGTCTGGGGGGGGTGGAGTGGAGGGGGTCTAGTTTGTGTAGGTAGTTTGTGGAAGTGGGGTGTGTTGTCTCCATCCAGTTTCATTTTTTGGAGATCTGTTTTGTTAACTTTTTCTGATTTATGAAGTTTCTTCAATTAGGTTGTGGCACAGTTTTCTAGCTGTGGAGTTGGGTCTATTGCCACCTGTTGGTAAGTATTGGTATCTGCGAGTGGGAATTTCTAGAGGCCTGGCATTCAAACTCAAAGTCCATCAATAAACGCATCAATTTGGATTTACAAACCTCTGCGAAAAAGAACCAGAAATGATATCACCCACCTTTAATAGACAAAGCCACACAAATAGAAAGCGGGACAGAACACCAGTGCTTCAACGGAGGCTCACTGATGTTACCTAGCATGGTGATGAAATGTCTGAAACCTTCCAGCTCAGCGAGCAAACTTACAACCTGAACCTCAACCTGAGCTACAAATCTTCTCAAAAGTTGCCAGTTAGTGGCAGATTATCATAGAGGATAGTTTTGTGCTATATCCCATACCCATTAAAGAATTTACTGACATTACAGAGCCCTTTTCATAGTCTGAGGCCGTTATAAAGCACTTAACAGACAAGGCTTGGAGTGTCTCTTCAGCATGTGATGTAAACTTGTATAAATCACTGACAATAAGTACAGACTTTCATTCTTTAAGTCTAATCTTAATTTAAATCAACATTTCAAGTTATAAGCCCAATTGTTATAAGCACATCGTGTAGCCCAATTTCACACTGCTTCAATTCCCCAAACTCAGTCACCCTCTTCACTTTCAATCCATAACATGTTACTGAATGGGTTGTATTAACTTGAAGCATCCAACTTTAAGGAAGAAAGTAGAACCTCATTACGTGCTTTAATGGGATAACTTTGAAGGGAAAGTATGAGCAGAATTGCACTCCTTGCTCTTCTGTGGTTAATGTGCTCATTTGGGTGAGATGGGTGGTCTGCTTTGTTTTGGAATTTGCAGTTTCATGTGTTCTGGTGATCCTCGTTAGTGTCAAGGTAAATCTGTGTGGAAGAACAAAGGGGCTCTTCAAATGAGAGCTCAATTTGTCAGAAAACCTAAACCAATACAATTTATCTCCATTTAAAAAAAATAATTTTTCTGACTATATCTTAAGTTTAGAGCACTCTTTGAGAGACAACAGTAGAAATTGACTAACTGCCGTTTTAAAATCCCACCTAGCTTTATAGAGATGGAGCATGAGGTTGCTTGCCTAGACATCACTCCATTGGCTGAGGGTACTAGTATGTCACCCCTATGCTCTGTTGGGCTTTGGACAGATATTTCAGCTCGGATCCTCAAGCTACCATCATTTGAAACCCTGCATAAAGAAATGCTTGGTGGAGGTAAGAGAGCGGCAGTATAGTTTGCAGTACAGCTGGATTGTTGAGCTTTTAATAGTCTATGGTCTTAAAGAGTTAATTATTTGTTATTCATTATACATCAAAATCCATTGAAATGAATTGTTGCATTTTGATACCTCATGAAGAAATCAAGGGAAAGTGGAAATATTTGAAACTTTGCTGTCTTTTAAATTAAGACTACCTTACTATTTGGCAAGGTCAATCTTTATGAAACCAGTGCTTTAGTTGAGTGGAAATATTTATTTTAATCATACATGCTGATTCACGTGTCTAGTTTTGAGAAGGTTTGGGAAGAGAGACATCAGCAAAACCTCTAACTCCCATGGGTGGGAAGAATGCCATAAGAGATTTATAACTACTCAGAAAATTAAGTGTCCATTGTTGAGTTTTGCTGAGTGGATAGTAATAATAGTCTCATGCTTAATAGAAATTGTTTCTTGAGGGAACTCTATGCAGTCTATTTCCAAAATATGATTGTAGCAATAACGTCTTGGATAATCTTGTATATTATCTTTGAATGCATTTTTATTCTTGGATTTCTGTCTATGAGAAAGGTCAAAATAAAACTTTATTATTGATTTGGCTTTTGTACATGCAGAAATATCCTGTCATTCCATTCAAGAATACAAGTAATGTCTCTATTGTTCATCTGCCTTTCATTTCATTTGTGCATAGTATATTGCTGTTATAGTATTGAAAATAAGTGAAGTAGTAAACAAAGTCCCAACTTTGGGGAGTGGAGTAGAGTGGCGTGCGAGAACTGTATGTTGAACTTCATTTTTGGTTTAATGTTAAAATGTATGTTTTTCTGCTTGGTGTACTTATAAATGTTTGTCATCTACTGTTGGTTGTCTTTTAAAATGTCACACCCTCCTTCTCAATTTTCTGCCATGATCATTTTTGCAGAGATAATTCCACGTTCCATTTTAATGACAACATTTGAAGGCAGCCATTACTTGCTGTGTGCTCTCGGTGATGGTGCTCTCTTTTATTTTGGACTTGAAATCGAAACAGGTATAGTAATAATAGGTTTTGTTATATCTTGAGATCCTAATCTTGTTTTACCAAGGTGTGATAGTATTGTTCAGAGTGAAGTGTCTACTTGAGTTGAAGCATTCATTAGCAAACTTGACCTGAGTTGGGTGAAGACCATCAGACATTGAAACAGAAATTAGGCCATTCAGCCCATAAAGTCTGTTCTGCCATTCAGTAATGGCTGATAAGTTTCTTAGTCCTGTTCTCCACTGCTTTTGCCCCCTAATCCTTGATCCCCTTTACAATCAAAACCTATTTATCTCCGTCTTAAATATACTCTGCTGTGGCTGCAATAGGCTAGCTAAGGAAGAATAATGATAAAATGGTTTATTTTCAGACTGGAAAAAAGCTGCTTGCCAAGAGGCATCAGTGGAGGAATCATTATTACTTTTGGTAAACTTATATTACCTGGACTTGGGTATATAGGACTTAACTTCAAAGTTGGCAAGTTATTTTTAAGTATCTAAACAGTGAGGAGGATCAGAGTAAAACATTTATTGAACTTGCCAAACAGCTCAGAGCCTTTGAAATGGAGTGAGAGAATGCCATCCTTGATCCTAAGGGTCTGCCTAAGGAAAGTAACAGATTTGAGCAGCGTAGAAATAAAGATTTCAGGATTTGGGGAAGTGGTGGGAGAAGCAGAAGTGCAAGACTGATTGGATAACTACCCCAATGTTCAAAGTATCCACGGGTACAATGGGCAAAATGGGCTATGCAACTCTGAGGAATGAAAATTGAAAAACAACCCAATATTAAGTTGTGCTTGCCGCATTGATGCATGCATGCTCAACTTTCATTTCACCAGCTATACTGTACCCATTTCAAAGTGCATTGAAAATTTTGGTGTTAGGCTCCTCAGAAAAAAGTGTAAAAGATCGTCTCGAGTGTACTTGTGTCTGTAATTAGAGTTGCAATTGTTTTATCCATTGTTTAACATCTGTGTTACTGTTTAATACATCAAACAAATGGTAAGTTATCAGTATAACTCAAAATCAACCTTTTATTTGTTCTTATTATATTGGCTCTATTTCATGAGCAACATTGCAAAGTGTCCTCACTTTGCTTTTGACAACAGCTGTGTGGATTAGGTAGGTCTCAGATATTTGTAGTTTTGAAGTTGTTTTAGAATTTTATTTGCCCATCCATCCTAGAGCGGATTACTGACTCCCACCTAAATTTCATCACTGATGCACCAACTTTTGTTCCCCATCCTGAATGGTATCTGATGACTCTGAGACTTGTCACTTGTTCATTAACTTGGCTCTCACAGCAAGTCTTTGTGTCTCTGAATGCTTAATTTCACCTTTCAGGTAACATCATGATCACAATCTGCTGCTTGTCCTGGTTCTCTGCCTTGGCACTTACCTAGTGTTTATGGTCATTGTTTGAGCCATTTTCGAATCACCTCAGTTTTTGTAATGCAGCAGTCACAATATTATTTATCCCATTTTCCTGTTAGCAGCCAAATTAAACAATGTAGGTGAGTTTCTGTTCATGTGCACATTTAAAATCCTATTTCGCTAACATATTGAGATGCAATTATCTTTACCCCTCTTGCACCTTCTCCTCTCTTGTGCCTTTCTCCTCCTTGACAGCTGCCAAACAAAATTCAGGAACCATGTTGCAATCAGTGTCAGCTGTTTCTCTTTGCACAAATGCTGCCAGATATGCAAAATTTCTTCAGCGATTTCTGTTTTTATAATGGAAGATGTTTCTAAGTGGTCTGTTCCCTGCAGTGATCATCATCTTCATTTGAGTATGTGTCACATAAACTAGTCAAAATACCACAGACTCAATGCTTGGACACATAACTAAATGTTGGAACTTCTGATGCACATTTGGAAAGTCTCTGGTTTTACTTCTGATCTCTGACTTGGCTGAACTGAGCTCCATAGCATAATAGGTGTGCTAAATTAAGTTACTGAGAATGGACAACTGAGGAAAAAAGTCTGGTTTTTGATCAAAAAACAAATTGCTGGGTAAGCTCGGCAGGCCTGGCAGCATCTAAGGAGAGAAATTGTTTTGGATCCTTCCTCAGAATGATTTCTGATCACACTGTTCGGATCTCTGCTAAAAAAGCACAGATGTGATCAGATTTGATAGCAACCATTCCACAACCAAGTAGTCTGCTAGCTGTTCTGACACAGGGTAAACCCGACTGCTTAATTTAAAACCAGCAACACAGAAAAGATTTATTCCGTGCAGTAATCTGTAAAAATTAGAATGGCCAAGGAGTATTCAAAGTAAAAAATTAACAACTTTATTTCTTAAAGTATAATAGAGAATAATTAACAACTGTTTACCATTCCTTACTCTAACCTATCTGTTACCTTCCCTTCTATAATAGTAGTCCGATAAAACTCCCAATTAAGGTTTACAAAGCCACACTTATCTCAAAGCCAGGCAGCTTTCGTTCTTCTATTCCGATCTTCCTGTGACTTCTTTTCATCTTAGGAATTTCTTCGTCACAGGTTACTGGTCGAAAAGGTACCTTTTAAGAGAGCCATTTTTCAGGAAGTCTGTTTACATGCTGGGCTTGACAGATCTCCTCTCAACGGTTCAATTTTCCTCAGTCTTACACCCCCAAAGCATTGGATTATGTCATTGGCTTTTGAGATGTCAATTTACTCAATTTAAACTGATTTGGAGTTTGATATTTTTGAGTATAATTTAAACTGATTGGCTGAATTCGAATTTGTTTTTGTCTCCGAGCAATAAGCTAATCGAGTTGTTCGACCAAGTGTTACATTGTTGCCTTATTGAGAACACTTGGTGCAGTGTCCGGTGGTTCTGCTGCTTTTAACTCTCAAAGTACATCCACATCTTCATAACATAGCACTGAAGAATGATTGTTTGAATAATGCCAAAGAGTATCATAAGCCTCAGCAACTGTACTCAATCATAAACTGAATTCAGCAGAGGAAGAAAAATTGGAAGAGGGAGAACTAAGAGAACAATTTATTTTAATTATACATCTATAACTGATGGCAATAACCTAATTGTTTTCCTTGTATTTTTAAATTAGGTTTGCTGAGTGATCGTAAGAAAGTTACACTGGGGACCCAGCCAACAGTCTTACGAACCTTCAGATCTTTGTCTACCACGAATGTTTTTGCTTGTTCAGACCGCCCCACTGTCATCTATAGCAGCAATCACAAGCTTGTTTTCTCAAATGTTAACCTCAAGGAAGTGAACTACATGTGTCCTCTTAACTCTGAGGGATACCCTGACAGGTTGGTGGTGACTTTACAGTCTCTAGAGGTTAGAAACACTAAAAAGATTGATTCCTTTCCTTGCATCAATTTACAAATTATGATCTCTTTCATTTTCATTAAAACACTAATTGCTGTCGGTTTTTGTGTTATTCCTCTATCTAACAGCTTGGCCTTGGCCAACAACAGCACTTTAACTATAGGAACTATTGATGAAATTCAGAAACTACACATCCGAACAGTTCCCCTTAATGAATCTCCAAAGTAAGTGTTCCTCATTTACAATGTTTGTCATTGGAGTCATATATGAAAGCGTTCCAAGATGTTGCCTGTGTCTTGTATCAAATATTGTATGTGTATGCAATTGTGCAGATTGCGCTGCAGGGCATAACTGAAAAATCCTGTTTTAGCACTAAGCTAGCTTACAAACCAGTTGCGTCTCTTAGTGGAGTGGATCCACTAAGATCATGCTGAGTACTCAACTGCATGAATAGATTCTCTGTCTCAATTGATGTTAAATTAAGCCTTGAAAATCCCTCAATTTAATTTGGGGTGAGTGGATAAAACACATTCTCCCAACTCGTACAATTTTTATACCATGGAGTCAGTTTGAAGCTTGATTCTTTAATGTTTGGATTTCCAGCATTTATACCTTTTTTTAATTCAACTTTGGATTATGTGTCAGGAGTTCATTCGTAACTGTGGCACATCTTTGTGCACATAGCTTTGGTTTCCCTTTTCTTTGACATCTGCGCACATTAGTGGGATATTATGCAAAAATTTCAATTTGTTTGTGATTTATCTTTTGTTTAGCTATTTGTTTTTGATACTCAAAATATTGATGCAAATTGTCAAGTGATATACAAATTGGATGGCTGCAGATTGTTTCAGTTAAAGCATTTTGGTTGGCAAATGGCAGTTACATCACCTGGTTTCCTCTGGTCATAGTTACTAATGGCACTCAAGCCAATTTAGGCTGTTGCACAAAAGGGCCAACTATTAATTTTGTTGAGGGCCTTTGGCATATATACTTGGAGATCTCTGATCTCTGCTTCAGTTATGTTGTAACTCCCAACTCAGCTCAACAGGATCCCAAGCTACATTTTTTGGTCCCAAGTCCTCATGTTACAGGGAATTCTACCAGTCTGTTGTTCAGAAGATTTGTCTGAAGTATCTAATCCAGGTGCTGTTTGTAACACCTTTTATAAATTGTACTGATGTGGCTGGAGTAAAAAGTCAGAAGCCACTAATCAAGCCATGGTATGATTAATACCTATGGCTATGTTGGTTTCCAACTGAATGTGAGTATGTGATTCTGTTACTCATAATCAAACTGTTCACAAGAAATGGCTCCTATTTGTGTGGTCGGCTACTAGCCACTCTCAACATTGTTATAAATTGTTTAGTTAGTTGTAGTCTTAAGTGTTATAAATCTGTATGTCACTCAGTTTGTTCATTTATATTCTTTTTAACAGTAATTATGTATCTGTACTGTTTCAATGAACAAGTCAGTTACAAAGTGTATTTGAAAGTAACCATTGTTTTATCTACACCTTTGCTTTGAATGATCTACATAAAGATGTTGACCTAGATTTGAAGAGATTAAAAGGCTTTCATAAAATAGTAAAGTGTAGAAGCATTGAGGTTGATACTTCTCTTTTGGAGAAATAAACTGCATAGTGCTGTGTACAGCTGTATTTAGTATGGAAATCGCAACCAATGCCTACAGGTAAGGTTAATTCCTTCACCTGACCTCAGTTTTGACAAAGTTTTTCAAAGAATTCAGTTTTCTCTAATCAGTCCACTATGCAAACACTATATACAGAGGAACCTCGCTTATTTGAATGAGATGGGTGGGCACTATTTATTTCGGATAGATTATTTGGTCAATTGATTCAATGCCCCTCCTCTGGGGCTTGGAGTTTTCTGTTAAGTCTGGTCCCCATTCAGGAGACTAGGCAGCAGCACACTGCGTGCGAGCCCCCGAATTTTTTTTTTTTTCCTCCCCTGTCTGCCCTCCAACCCCGTCCTCCCGTCCATCCCACCAACCCTGCGCCTGCCCCCTGTTCAAACCAGCCAGTCCCCCAGCCCCCGTGAGTCCCCATCTGCCCCCACCCCCTCTCAGGGGCAGCCAAACTGGACACCAACCGTAAGACTGCTGCTGCCTTTGTGGGGTGAGTCTCCAAATAAGGCATGTGGCGTGCAACTTTTTGACCGGTTCCCCCTTGCCCTGTACAGGACAACATTGGAGAGAATATCTGAGGAAGGGGGTGTTTAGGATACACCCCTGTGTAGAACTCCAGGGAAAGTGTGAGGAGAGAGAGTGAGAGGGCGAGTGGTCAGTCATTTGGAGACGGTACCTGGGCTCCCATCGATGTCCAGGACTGCTCTCGGCAGCAGTTCAGTAAGCCAGGTTCATTTTTACTCATTGTAAACAAAAGACGTGATAAATATTACAACACAGAAGGCATTCAAACCATGTGCAATGGCTGAATAAACTAGCCACCAATTTTTAATGCCAATTCAGTGGCTATGCAATCTTTCCTCACATCTTTGTACAATTATGTGCTTTTTATATTATGCAGGGATCACAAATTTGTATGCAACACCAGCTGTGGTGTAGCCAGTACCTTGTTTAATTCCAGGATTGCATGCTTTTTTTTTAAATGTGTCATTTAATGATCCACATTTCTTTTCTTTATTTGTCGTGCCAGTTGTAGGGAACTTCGGACATGCATTCTAATGTCTCTCATTTGCTCCCTTTTTCTCTCAATATTTTCCTGTTATATATTTCCTTGCGTTGTTTGCTGTCCCCAAATCCACTACTTGCACTACTCTAAGTTGAATTCTCTTTTGCCATTTTTCCATCAAGAACACCAAACCATTGATATTATCATGCAGTTGACAGCCATCCTCTTCGCCATCAGTGATAAGACCAAGTTTTGTATTGTCAATGTATTCCCCAATCCTGCTTCCTATTAAGTATTAATCAGTAATATATGCCTCAAACAGCAAAAAAAAACTCTCATCTCTGTGTGATACTGTTGAAAACTGTTGTTTTTGCAAAAACATTTTTCTACCAGGATCCTTTGTCACCTGAGCCAATTTTGAAGCCAACTTGCCACATGGCTCTGTAACCCAGTGGGTTTTACTTTTTTTGAACAATCTGTCGAATAGGATTTTTAAAAACAAGATCTGAAACAAAAACAGAAATTTCTGTGAAGTTTAGATCTGGCAGCATCTGCGTTCTTCTCACATTTTGAGTCCAGTTCTGATGAAGAGGCACCGGATTTGAAATGTTAGCTCAGTCATGCAGGACCTTGTGAAATGCCCTAGAAAGATGAAAATAGAAAACATCACTGTTCTACTCTGATCAATGCTCATTACTGCCTCAAAAAATTCATTTAAGTTAGTAACATGTGATCGCCCCTTGGTAAAACCGTATTTCCATTAATCCATGTCTTTCCAATTAGCAGTTAACTTTGATTCTTGTAATTTTCTGACTACTGAGGTCAAACTGACTAAGCTGTAGTTAGTTCGATGATCCCTTGCATCCTTCTGCGTAGTGGTACAACAGTCATCAACCTTTAGTCCTCTGGTACCTTGCCTGCAAAGTGATCTTCAGAACACCCTTTATTTCTTCCTGGATTCGTTTTAACAGCCTCATTCCTGAAAGTTCATTCCCCAAGTAAATTCATTGTCATTGTGCTTGTTTTATCTAATATTCCACATTCGTCTTGAACTGGAATGTTTAAATTCTCCTTTGTAAAGTCAGAGATAAGATATTCATTCAGAAGCCTGGCGACATCATCTGTATCTACGCATGTCATCCTCATGTTCTTAATGTATTGGTATTTGGCACTTTCCTTCATCTTTGCAGCTAATTTTTTTTTTCTGTTTGCTTGCCCAATTTCTTTGCCTTTACCTCACTGTACTTGAACAGTACTTGGAGTATTGCATTTAGTTACAGTCTGCGACAATTGATTTCAACATCTCAGGCTAGGGAGATAAAATTCACCCAGAATCTGATTTTGTTTTTGCTATTTAGTGGCTTCTGTGAAAAAGTGGGACAGGTTTGATTTGTGCTGCAAACTCTACCGTGTGTCGGAATGGCCTGCTACATGTATGAAGGCTGCTTTGCAATTTCCTGCTTTCACACATTAATTATCATTCAATCTTCTTTGGAGTGAGAAGCAGGTGATGCCTCTGGCTCTGCAAAGACTAGCCTGGCTAAAAGCAGAGGAGAGAGAAGTGACACACAAATGGCAGGCACTGAACTGAAGATAATGTATCAATTGTAATAAGTGTGATTTTATATATATTTTTAACATAATTTGGTTTGAGTTTGGATTTTGGATTAGTGGTAAATGTATGAAATGCTTTCGACTTTCAGTTAGGATGATCAGATTTTTTTTTGGCTCAAGTAAAATGCTCATTATTTGGAAAGCCTTTGGCAATTTTTCAGTCATCTTAGTGGAAGTTAATGTGTTTGACAGTTTCTCACAAAGAAAGGTTCGAACTGATTTAGAAATGGGTTGCTTTAGTGTCAGGAATTTAATTTGAACTTTCCAGACCAGAAATGTCAGTCTGAAGCTGAGAAAGTGTAACCTCAGTTGTGCAAACATTCAAGGAAGAGATTTGTCATATTCTCAAGACCAGAAATTGAAAGCAACAGTTCAATTGATCTATAGAAGTGATTGAGAAGAGAATTCTCTCTGGAGTTGAGTGCTGTGAAGGGTACAGATGGAACAGATGCAATTTTGCATTTTACCATGTGATTTGAAATCTTTGATCATTGTATTATATGTAAATAGTTTGATTTATTCTATTTTATCTTTGTTTCTGTTGCGTAATCAGCTTTTGTTTTGTTGTTAAGGCCAAATTTGCAGCAATGTATACTTAGGTTTCAGTTAAATAAAATGATCCTAACAAGTCAAATCCAGGCAACATACTGTCTGGATTCATAGCCTTTGCAAGTAGAAACAAAATCTACAGCTTCAATAGAACTTTCTCTGGATTAATGGGAATAGAAAGATCTTTACTCTAGCAATATGTATTCAAACCATTTTGATGAACAGTGCACATTTGCAGAATAAAGACAAAAGATTAAAAATGCACCAGCACTTCAGAAAAAAGGAGGTTTACACTTCTGCTAAATATTTCTGATGTTTTCAGATTTTCTTCTCAGCCGCATTTCATAATTTTTTTTTATCTAGTGGAAATTTTTGTAATTAACCTGTTCAGAAATGTTGTTATAAATTTCTCAACAAGATGAAACTTGATGCTGACCCTCTCACCCAGAGTAGGGCCACCACCACTGCAGCACAAGTGCCAGTCTAGTAGCTATGATTGTGGATAGATTAGATTAGATTACTTACAGTGTGGAAACAGGCCCTTCAGCCCAACAAGTCCACACCGACCCGCCGAAGCGTAACCCACCCATACCCCTACATTTACCCCTTTACCTAACACTACGGGCAATTTAGCATGGCCAATTCACCTGACTTGCACATCTTTGGAGTGTGGGAGGAAACCGGAGCACCCGGAGGAAACCCACGCAGACACGGGGAGAATGTGCAAACTCCACACAGTCAGTCGCCTGAGGTGGGAATTGAACCCGGGTCTCTGGCGCTGCGAGGCAGCAGTGCTAACCACTGTGCCACCGTGCCGCCCACTAGTTCGGAAGAAGAGAGATCATGGACTTGAAATGTAAACTCTGTTTCTCTCGACACCACAACCAGCCCCGCTGAATCTCTCCAGCATTTTTTGCCATCATTTCAGATTTCCAGCATCCACAGTATTTTGTTTTATGTACTTGAGAATAGCCTGTGTAACTAAAAGAATAATCAAGTTTGTAACTTGTTGATGCAGGATCACAACTGACAAGTTACAAAACAATTCAGTTAAACACTTGTAATGTAATGTAATTTAATTTATCAGAACAAAAATTGAGTATTTATGATGCAGTACCAAATATCAAAGTACAAAGGGATCTGGGAGTGCTTGTCGAGGATTCTCTTAAAAGTAAACATGCAGGTTGAGTCCGTGATTAAGAAAGCAAATGCAATGTTGTCATTTATCTCAAGAGGGTTGGAATATAAAAGCACCGTTGTGCTACTGAGACTTTATAAAGCTCTGGTTAGATCCCATTTGGAGTACTGTGTCCAGTTTTGGTCCCCACACCTCAGGAAGGACATACTGACACTGGAGCGTGTCCAGCGGAGATTCTCACAGATGATCCCTGGAATGGTAGGTCTAACATATGAGGAACGGCTGAGGATCCTGGGATTGTATTCATTGGAGTTTAGAAGATTAAGAGGAGATTTAATAGAAACTTACAAGATAATACATGGCTTGGAAAAGGTGGACGGTAGGAAGTTGTTTCCGTTAGGCGAGGAGACTAGGACCCGTGGACACAGCCTTAGAATTAGAGGGGCTAAATTTAGAACAGAAATGCGGAGACATTTCTTCAGCCAGAGAGTGGTGGGCCTGTGGAATTCATTGCCGCAGAGTGCAGTGGAGGCCGGGATGCTAAATGTCTTCAAGGCAGAGATTGATAAATTCTTGATGTCACAAGTAATTAAGGGCTACAGGGAGAATGCGGGTAAGTGGAGTTGAAATGCCCATCAGCCATGATTGAATGGCGGAGTGGACTCGATGGGCTGAATGGCCTTACTTCCACTCCTATGTCTTATGGTCTTATCATAGTCATTAACTAATTACTGGAATTCATTTACTATTTTTGTGATTTGAGTGTGAATTTTTGTGCTCATTACTGAGTAGTGGTGGGGTCTTTTGTGCTGTGAAGTGGAATATTTTTAGTTCAAGTCTGACTGTCATGCCTGGGTAAGAGGCATTTAGCTTTCTGTACTGTGCTCAAACAGTCTGGTTGTCCAAGCTGTGGCCTCTTGTAACCTGCTAACACCAAATAAGGGGAACTTTGACCATGGCAACTTTGTTTTGCTTACCCATGTTTTAGATTGTCTGGTCTATGATTATGGTTACTTTAATTTGAAAAGAAAAAGAGTTGGTTATGATTTTGTTCTGCTTTGCTTATACTGAGCGTGGTGGTGAAGGTGTTGTCAAAGAAAATATTGTAAAAATAAAATTGACCAAAAAAGATGGAAATAGCCTTATATTGCTGTTATGTATTAACTGTATTTAAGGGATGTTATGAGCAGAGGTGGAAAGAGGCATTTAAATAAGGTTTGCACTGAAATTTTCTTTGATGTTTATTTGGTGCTTTGTCTTTATATTTTGTTTTCTTGTTCTGCAGAAGAATTTGTTACCAAGAGGCCTCTCAGTGCTTTGGTCTGGTTAGCAGCAGAATAGAAGTGTTGGACCCCAGTGGAGGTACCACTGTCCTGAGACCAAGTGCTAGCACTCAGGTAATATCATGTACATCCTTTGCAAAACAGATATGCTTTGAAATATTTAATGCAAAGAAATGAATCTGTTGTTCAGAGATGGAAACGAGCCAAGGAGCAAAGAGATATCATGCTTTTAGAAAAGGGTCTGGCAAAATCAACGTTAAGTTCTACTAAATTAAAACTGCAGATGGGATCCCAAAGAAGAGAATCAAAACAGATTCACTAAAGCAGGAGTGGAAGACATGCAAGCAGTTAGAGTTGCAATGCTAGAAAATGAAATTTGTACAAATTTATGCACTTGTGCTCAGAGGTTTCTATTGGACAAGACCAAGGTGTATTCTCAATCAATTAAGGTTAGGAAGATTAGATTACATTACTTTACAGTGTGGAAACAGGTCCTTCGGCCCAACAAGTCCACACCGACCCAACGAAGTGCAACCTACCCAGAAGATGGTTGATTCGTGTTTAGTATAGGGCAAGATGTGGGCAACACAAATTTGATTAGCAGTTTGTAAAAAGATTGACAGAACACTGGAGGGATAAAGGCATGAGTTTGAACAGTATTGGTAAAAGTTTCTATGTTTAAAGGAAGTAACATGGGGGTTATGGGGCAATAGAATGTTGCGGAGCTAGAAATAAGGATTCTAAGTATTTGAAATGGCACAGGCTTTGACATAAGACACTGGAACAAAGTGAATGTGACAATTTGTGTGCATTTGGTTTAGCCAGATGAACACCCAGGAAAAATGATGGAGGCAACAATGATGGGCAGCACGGTGGCTCAGTGGTTAGCCTGAAAGCACCAGCGACATGGGTTTGATTCCACCCTTGGGTGACTGTCTACATGGAGTTTGCACGTTCTCCCCGTGTCTGCATAGGTTTCCTTTGGGTGCTGTGGTTTCTTCCCACAGTCCAAAGATGTGTAGATTAGGCGGAATGGCCATGCTAAATTGTCTATAGTGTTCGGAGATGTGTAGATTGCATAGATTAGTCTTGGGAAATGCAGAATAACAGGGAATAAGGATGAAATGGGGGTGGGAGGACAATGGGTCTGGGTGGGATGCTCTTTGGAGGGTTGGTGTATACTTGATTCCACACTGTCAGGTTTCTATGATTCTAACTGCAGAAGTAAGATGCTTTCTGACAAAGGCTGTGATCTTCCCAGTGTTCGAACTGTGAACATTATGTCCCATCCACAAGTTGGTGTCGAAGTGGCAATCAAAAAGCATGGAATGGTTTAAGGGAGTGATGTAATTTACTTGCAGTCTCTGTCTGTGCCACTGATCTTTGAGTTTTGTATCTGCATATATATATTGAATTGTATATGCATGAAATTATGTATTTGAGGAAAAGAAAGGACCAAGCATGGATTCAAATGTTGCAAGACAACACCATTTCTGGGAATATGTTAGCTGTGTTGTGACAGCTAGAAGCTGAACCTAAACGTTTTTCACCATTCTAAACCATTCTGAGATTTTGGAGCAACGTGGGAATTCAGTGCAGAGAGGAAGAGATGCTTTTTTTTTGGTTCATAGTTTGTAAGGTCTTTTTAACAGGATAATTTGAAGGCCAGTATCAGGGGCCCAACACAAAGCTAAAAGTGATGTCACAGGAAAACCGTAAGTTCATTGGTAATTGCTGCGAATATGATCATCAATTATAAGCAAACTTTCAGATTGAATGTAAATAGAAATATTACAGGTTACAAACTTAAAGACCAGTAAGAAATTCTTTTAAAAAATGAAGGACTAAGTAGAGGTGCAGGCTAGGAAATCTGTTGTAGCTGCATTATGTGGGAGCTGGTGGATCCCATTGCAGCTCACAGTGACTACATCTGTAGCAAGTGTTAGTTACTTGTGGAAGTTTGGCTCAGAGTTGTTGAGCTGGAGTGTGAGCTTCGATCAGACACATCAGAGTGCTGGGTTACCTGGCTGCTGTGTTTCAGGAGGCAGTCACACCTCTCAGATTAAGTATCTTGAATTTGGTCAGTAGTCAGGAGCAGGAGAATGTTACTGTTGGTGGGGCAAGTAGAGGGATCCAGGGGGTAGTACTGCAGGAGCTCTGTTCTGAACTTATCTAACAGGTTTGAGATTCTTGCTCCCTGTGTGGATGGCAGCAGAGGCAATATGAAGGATGAGCAAATGAACTATAGTGCCATGGTACAGTGAGCCATTCAAGATAGGGAGAAAGGAGAAATATAGTTGTAATCAGGGGTAGTATAGTCAAGGGAGTAGAGATTCTTGTGGCCAGATCGAGATTGCTGAAGGCCATGTTTCCTGTTTGGTGCATAGTTTCAGGATATTTCATCTGGATTGCAAAGGAATAGGAAGGGAAAGATCCATTTGTTGTGCTCACATAGCTATCAGTGATATAGATAGAACAAGGAAGGAGGTTCTGCTGAGGAAATATGAGCATATGGGGGTTGAATTATAAAGCAAAACCCAAAAGATGATCTCTATTTTAGTGAGCCATGAGTTAATTGTCAACAAAAATTAAATGAAATTTGGTCAAAGATTGATGGGAGAAACTAGTACAAATTGATAGGACGTTGGCACCAGTACTCAGTAAAAGAGAGAACTATTCTAATGAGACAGGCCCCATTTGAATCATATTTGGACCAGGGTCCAGGCAAATTGCCTAACTAGGGCTGTACATTAGGCTTCAAACTAAATTGTGGGGTGCTGGATTCAATGTACCCTTAGAAAATTAAGCTAAAGGATAAGGTACTGTTGTTGGTTCGTGATGGGTTGATTATCATAAAAGAGATAGAATGTATCTATGTCATATTGTACCAAGGATCTATTAAAAATGTAGGGGAATTTGAGGATAGAACAAACTTTTCCATCTTAATGCATGAAGCATTCAGAATAAGGTAGACAATGGACGGTGCAAGTCAAGGTAAATTAGTAATCTCATAGCCGTTATGAAAACATAGTTGCAAGGAGATCAAACCTGAAACACAGGTCTAATCCCGTGGTTCTCCAAAGAAGAACACCTATTGTATATCATTGAACCACTGTCAGGTGATATCCCTGGAGGAATGTGAAAAATAAAAATGTTGGACCAATGGATGCATTACATGTTTATGTTTAAGTAGCCTTACTTAATAGAAACTGAGGTAGCCATCACCTGTTAATTAACTTTTCTTACTTCCATTAACTGTCGAGCAAGGAAAAGAGAAATATGAAGGCATGTTTAGTACCCAAAGGTGCCAAGTGGGTCGTAAGTCATAGGGGTATAATGAATGCCACCATTAAAAAGCACTCCTATAAATGTATAATGATTATGTTACAGATAGCAAAGATCTCTATGCTGCTATACCCTGTGTTGCTGCTTCATTGTTTTATTGAACTCTTCCTTGTTCTCTTAGGCTCTTTCTACCAGTGTTAGCTCCAGTAAGCTTTTCCCAAGTAGTACTTCACAGCATGAGAGCTCATTTGGGGATGAAGTGGAGGTCCACAATCTACTAATCATAGATCAACATACATTTGAAGGTAAATATTAGCTCTCAAATAGTGTTAGCAATTATCAAGAGATTCACCATGTTTCACCAAGCATCTTTCCACCTGCCAACAAATGCTTTACCACTCCTGTTGTCTTTAACTTCATTTCAAGCTGCTGATACAAGCAGAAATTACTGGCAATTCCAATAGACTATTTCTTCATTAAGTGGCAATTCCAATGGACTATTTCTTCACTAAGTATACTGTAACATCTTGTAGAGCCAGTTATTTCTTGTGTTTCATGATTTGGCAGTTGGTAGGAATAAAAAGTATTTTTAAGAAATTGGATTTGAAATAAAACGTGAGGAAAACTGATTTGCTGTTTCAACTGTAAAATTTCTTAACTTTACTACTTTTCACATGTTGAGTAACTTACCAAGTATTTCTAGTTTTTTTTGATTTAGATTTCTAGCAGAATATTTATTTTGTATTTGCACTAAATATGAACTAACTGATCAAAAAAAGAGTTAGTGTTAATGAATGGATCATAGTGTGGAAGCAGGCCATTTGAACCATCAAGTCTACATTGATCCTCAAAGAGCATCCCACCCAGACCCATGTAATCCTACATTTACTATGGCTAATCCACTAAACCTACATGTCCCTGGGCACTGTGGCAATTTAGCATAGCCAATCCAGCTAACCTGTGCATTTTTGAACTGGAGCACCTGGAGGAAACCCATGCAAGCATGAGAATGTGCAAGCTCCCCACAGTCGCACGAGGGTGGAATTGAACCCAAGTGGCTGTAAGGCAGCTGTGCTAACCACTGTGCCGCTCAGATATCAGCCAAGATAGTTGAATTAACCTTGTCCTGCTGCTCTGTTAATGTGGTCACCAAAAGAAAGAAAGAAAATTTCTACAGCAGTCTTGCTTTCAGATGACCTGATATTGTCAGTTCATAACCAGTTAGCTTATTTTCAGTGTTATCACTGTTGTAATGCAGTAACATTTAATGCTAAAGGACACTAACAACCTAAGTTACCCCTTTCCCAAAAATGGCAAATGATTGCTTGAGTGTAGGTATCTATCAAACTGTAACATAACTTCATTGAATTTTATTATGACATATTGCTTCTCTTTATTAATTTTGAATGTGTCTAGAACTTATCTATTACCCAGCAAATGTCTTTGTTTTGCTGTTTTTTTTCTATATTTCTTTGTCTAGAACCTTAGTTATGAAACTTTGGTAGATTTATTTCAGGGAGTTGATACTTGCTAGGCATTCTGGAGTGCCATTGATCAGAGAAATACATTTTGCATTTGTACTGCTAAGTCTATGACTTATTAGCCTGCTGGCCAATATTCCATTTAGTTTAGTCCATTAATTCTAGAATGTTCAAGTTTGGAAAATTGTTTTGGTCATGTTTTTTGAAAACTATCTTTCTACAGCTGTTTGGGAACCACAGTAAAGAATTGCTTCTTTCTTGCAGGATGGCAGAAAACCTGAGAAAATCCTACTTTGCCATAGATAATGCAATAGCTAGAAAATTACTTAGATCATAGAGATGTATAGCACGGAAACAGATCCTTCGATCCATGCCGACCGGATATCCCAACCCAATCTGGAATCACCCGGCCCATATCCATCCAAACCCTTCCTATCATATACCCATCCAAATGCCTTTTAACTGTTGCAATTGTACCATACCAGCCTCCACCACTTCCTCTGGCAGCTCATTCCATACACGTACCACCCTCTGCCTGAAAAAGTTGCCCCTTATGTCCCTTTTATATCTTTTCCCTCTCACCCTAAACCTATGCCCTCTAGTTTTGGACTCCCCACCCCAGGAAAGAGACTGTCTTTTATCGTATCCATGCCCCTCATAATTTTGTAAACCTCTATAAGATCACCCCTCAGACGCTCCAGGGAAAACAGCCCCAGCCTGTTCAGTCTCTCCCTATAGCTCAAATCCTCTAACCCTGGCAACATCCTTGTAAATATTTTCTCAACGCTTTCAAGTTTCACAACATCTTTCCAATAGGAAGGAGACCCAGAATTGCACGCAATATTCCAGCAGTGGCCTAACCAATGTCCTGTACAGCTGCAACATGACCTCCCAACTCCTGTACTCAATACTCTGACCAATAACGGAAAGCATACCAAACACCGCCTTCATTATCCTATCTACCTGTGACTCCACTTTCAAGGAACTATGAACCTGCACTCCAAGGTCTCTTTGTTCAGCAACACTCCCGAGGACCTTGCCATTAAGTGAATAAGTCCTGAGATTTGCTTTCCCAAAATACAGCACCTCACATTTATACTGAATTATACTCGGCATCTGCCACTTCTCAGCCCATTGGCCCATCTGATCAAGATCCCGTTATAATCTGAGGTAACCTTCTTTGCGGTCCACTACACCTCCAATTTTGGTGTCATCTGCAAACTTGCTAACTGTACCTTTTTATGCTCACATACAAATCATTTATATAAATGACAAAAAGTAGAGGACCCAGCACTGATCCTTGTGGCACTCCACTGGTCACAGGCATTTAGTCTGAAAAACAACCCTCCACCACCACCCTCTGTCTTCTATCTTTGAACTTGTTCTGTATCCAAATAGCTAGTTCTCCCTGTATTCCATGAGATCTAACCTTGCTAACCAGTGTCCCATGGGGAACCTTGTCGAACACCTTACTTGCCTAACCTCTAATAATAATGGTGTATGGGTGTGTCAAGGTGAAACTCATTTGGTCTTCATGTTTCATGTAGAATTTATTTTCGCACATTGACTTGTTAATTTAAGGTTTGTTTGCTTGGAATTTTATACAACTATGTCTCTTGGAGATATTGTGATCAGGTGACTTCATTGCACAGTTACAACTGGTTGGCTGGAGAGTTTTAATTATGAAGAGAGATTGAATAGGGTTGTTTCCTTTGAACAGAGAAGACTGAGGTGGGACACGATTGAGATGTATACAAAATTGAACGGCATAGATATTGTAAACAGGAAAGAACTTCTCTCCATCCTGACCAGGGAGCATAGGTTTCAGTGTGTGGCAGAAGGTTAGAGGGGTTACAGGGAAACATTGTTGTTTTCACTGAGGGAAGCAGGAATCTGGAACTGATGGATAGTAAGAGTGATTGAGGCAGAAACCCTCAATGTTTGTTTATTTAGATGCGCATTCAAGTCTAAGGGCCAAGTACAAAGTGGAGTTAGAATAGTTCAGTAGGTGTTTTGATTGCCACAGACTCAATGGGCTGAATGACTTTTCTGTGCAGTAGACTTCTGTGACTGTGAGTCTACTACGTCAAAGTCATGCTTTACTCTGAAAACGTAGCATGGGGAGACAAAGACAAAATAAAAGAATTGTGCACATTGTCCTGCTATCTTTATTCTAGACATGTCAGTTAATCGGCACTGTGGAAGACTGTTAGCAGCAAACGTTGCTCCAGTTGCCACTGAACTACATTTAGACTTTTCAGCAGGCATCAGTGCATAGTCATTGGAAACATGAATTTTATTTTCTCTGTACACCAGCAATTTATGCCAATTATAGTACCAAGACTCCTTATCCTGTCTTGCACAAACTTTTTTTTAAAATCTCCGGTGTTTTAATCTGCATAGAGTTTTGTTTAGCCAGGTTGTGTTCAGATTGCCTTCGAGATTATGACACTTACTTTGTTCCCCTTTCCAGTTCTTCATGCTCATCAGTTCCTGCAGAATGAATATGCACTAAGTATTGTGTCCTGCAAGTTGGGCAAAGATCCCAATACTTACTTCATTGTAGGTACAGCAATGGTATATCCTGAAGAAGCAGAACCAAAACAAGGACGTATTATAGTATTCCAGTACTCTGATGGTAAGTCAAGTATTGATTTCTTTCTCTTGTGTTGTTTCTGACAAGTCCAACTACATGTATTTTTCTTCAGGTTCCCAAGCCCCTTCTCTCCGAAACATGAAGATTATGGCATTAGTCTGTGAGAAGCAATGGGATTGCTTCTGACCTAAGTATTCTTCCTACATCATGACTAAGTGCTCCTGAACTATCAAATTCTATGGCAGTGAAATCCATAGAGTTCCTGTAGTAATATTACTAAATAATACTGACTTATTCTCTTTCCTGACCTGTTCCTGAGAAATAATGGCCCATAATTACTTCCCCATGCTTTCAACTATGCAGATTTAGGAATAATGCAGAACTAATCTGGATCTGTTTCCAGGTTTTTGTGGAACTGTATTTTTTTAATCCCTATTTTTGACATAGCAGTAGATTTTATATTATTGCCTGTCTCTTCCATCCCTTCTCAAATACAATTAGAATAGATGTGATACAGCTGGAACAGTTAGAAGATTATTTGTTCAGCCGATTAGTTCAGGGTATTTACTAATCACTACTTTTCCAGGATACCCTACACCCTTATGAATGCACTTCATTTTCAAAGATCAGAGATGATATTTTAGCTAACATATTGTTTCATTCAACAGGCAAGCTTCAGACAATAGCAGAGAAAGAAGTAAAAGGTGCCGTGTATTCTATGGTGGAGTTCAATGGCAAGTTGCTAGCAAGCATCAATAGCACGGTACTTGAGTCCATATGATTTTCAGAATATTTCTTTGCTGGGGTAGCATGAAGTCTGACTGTTCAAAATGGTCTTTCATTGAATGTAAGTTGGTCAGTGATACAGGCTGTTGTTCTAGTGGAAAAATAGACCTTTTTCCCTGTTAAAAATTGGCATGTAAATTGGTTCAAAATTTCTTTCTTTGTTCTTCAGCTTCAAATGGAGCTTCTGTAGCTGCACCTAATCTCTCAGTAACCATTTTTCTTTGATGCAGGAAGGTCTACAACTTTGAGTTGTTTGTCTGTATTTTTTAATATTTTGTTTAAATCTCTCTCCTTGGGCTGGAGGAAGATTTCAAACCTCAGTTCCACTTGGTTTCTGATTGCATACTAACCAGTCACAGCCAATTCTGCCACCCCACTTACATTTCACAATATGAGAATGGAGTCAATAATTTAACCTATTGAGTCTAAGTGTGCAACTATTCGAAATTGGTTTTCTAAAATTGATATGTATCTCTCAAAGTTCATAACACTTGTACGTATATAGGTTAGGAATTACGCAGCTCAGTGCACCTGAGTAAATAAAAATACATTCTTGCATTTATCACTTGCTGTATGCTGAAACAGCTCTCGTCATTGGCAGGGGCATTGTTCCGTAATCTCTTCTATGCAATTGAGTGCAATGACTAGGTAAATGCGACAAGTATCTGCACCAGTAGCACTTACCAAACAGCAGTGGATGAATGACCTGTTGTTGCAATTGGCTGACTGAAAAATGTAGTGCAGGACCTTGACAGAATTTTTTACCTCTAAGTTGTGGGAAAAAATTTTAAATCCTGCGTGAAAACTGAACCTTAACTTTTTGACAGTACTAATATAATGAGAAAGGTCAGTGCTGATAGTAAGTTTATGTACTTCATGTAATTAATGTTCTTCACAGATTAGCTGGATGTTTTTAATACAAGTAGATGTTGAGTAAAATTTCACATTCGTTATCACGTACTAAAATCCTAGTAACTGCTTTTTCTCATCATTTGTCTCGGTGCTTTTTTTGTATCAGGTAGATGGGACCAAATCTTGATGTATTCACACTGAATTGTATGCAAGATATGAAAAAGTAACAGGATTATTTTCACTATAGGTGCGATTATATGAATGGACAGCTGAAAAAGAGCTACGCACAGAGTGCAATCACTACAATAATATCATGGCCCTCTATCTGAAAACAAAGGGAGACTTTATCTTAGTAGGAGACTTAATGCGTTCAGTGCTGCTGCTTGCCTATAAACCAATGGAAGGGAATTTTGAAGAGGTATAGTGCAGCTTGAGTTTATATTACATTTTTTGTTTTTTTTTCCCAGTTTTCTGCTGAGAAAGAGCTAACACATGTTGGTCAATAATGTACAGGTCCAGAAATATTGTGGTGTGCACTCCTCTATTAGCAAATGGACTTATCCTCACTTAAAATCTGTATTCACACTTTTTTGAATGAAAGGTCATTGATAAAAGGTGGGATGATTTGCTAAAATTATTTTTGCCCACCTTCCCTAATCCAAGGATGCTAAAACCACTTTTGATTCCCTAACTGTTATAAAGCCGTAGAGCTGTATGGCATGGAAACAGATCCTCCTGTCCAACTCATCTATGCTGACCAGATATCCAGAACTAATTTAGCCCCACTTCCCACCATTTGGCCCATATCCCTCTAAACCCTTCCTATTCACATACCCAGTTCAAGAGTGTGGTGCTGGAAAGGTACATCCGGTCCAGCAGCATCTGAGGAGCAGGAGAGTCGATGTCGATTCTCCTGCTCCTCGGATGCTGCCTGACCGGCTGTGCTTTTCCAACACTACAGTCTTCGACTCTGATCTCCAGCATCTGCAGTGCTCACTTTTTCCTATTCATATAGCTATCCAGATGCCTTTTAAATATAATTGTACCAGCTTCTTCCACTTCCTCTGGCAGCTCATTCTGTACACGCACCACGCTCTGCAAGGAAGAAGTTGCACCTTCAATTCCTTTTAAGACTTTCACCTCACTTTAAACCTATCTTGTCTAGTTTTGGACTCCCCTACTCTGGGGAAAAGATTTTGACTATTCACCCTATCCATGCCCCTCATGATTTTGTAAAACTCTGATGCTCCAGGGAGAATAGCCCCAGCCCCCCTCTGTCGTTCAAACCCTCCAACCCTGACAACATTCTTATAAATCTTTTCTGAACCCTTTCAAGGTTTGACTTGATTTCATTGTGACTAACTAACTGGGCGCCTCTCAGAAGTCTCATGTGCAGTCATCTGATTTGAGTATTGGTACATTACCATGCCCATATTAAATTACTTTAGGGTATAAAAGAAGCTCTGATTGTCCTTTTTGACCACAGGTGTGTTGTAAGATGACTGCTGATTTTGTACCTTTTTTATTAATTGGGCAATGGATAGCCTAAGCAATGAGCCTAATTTCAATGCTAGGTGAATTACTGCAAAAAAATACTGAACAGTACGATATCATCAATTTAGGATAATTAAGTTGACCTGACATGAATTTAAGGGAACATCATGCCTGAATAATGTTTGACATTTCTGAGAAAGTATCAAGATTGCTGAATGAAAGGTAGTGCTTTTGATAAGACATAGGAGCAGAAATTAGGCCATTCAGCCCATCGAGTCTGCTCTGCCCATTCAATCATGACTGATCACGTTTCTTAACCCCATTCTCCTGCTTTCTCCCTGTAACCCTTGATCCCCTTGATACTCAAGAACCTATCTATCTCAAATATACAGTAGTCCTCCCATACCTGGATGGGATATGTTCTAAGACCTACCGAAGCCCGATACAGTGAATTGGAACAAACCCATTCGTTTAAATAGTAAATTGATCTTTCCGGCAGCCTGCTGATCCCTGGTTCTGGAAGGTTCTCTATAATATGTTCGGCCCAGGGCAAACCGTGGTTAACTGAAACACCAGAAAACGATTCTGCGGTTACGGGGATCACCCTGTACTCAGTGATTTGGCCTCCACAGCCTTCTGTGGCATTGAATTCCATTGATTCACCACTCTGGTTGATGTAGCCCACATGATTTAGCTTTTTGTTATTTCACTTGTGGGACACCGCCATTGCTGGCTAGCAAGATCACACTGGTAGGCTGTTAAGGTGCAAACTCATCGGATATAAGTAGTAGTGGCAGCAGGTTACATCCAAAGTTGGGTTGTCAGGTCGCTAAAGGGTAAGGGTTTTGATGGCAGGGTTACTTTCTTTCTTTAAGATTCAATATTAGGTCCTTTGCTTTTTGCATTATACTAAATGTAACAAAATTTGCCCTAAATCTAGGGGAATGATGTGCAAGTTTGCACATGAAACAAAAATAGGTCATGTGCTTGATGATAAGAAATAAGGCTGAACAAAACAACTAGCCAAGCAAAGTCAATAGAAACAAAAATGAATTAGTAAGCTTTTATTTATACATAGAAAAAGTGAAGTAGAAATATAATATTGCTTTAAATTACAATTTACATCACATCGCTGATGAAGGGTTTATGTCTGAAATGTTGACTGTCTTGCTCCTTTGATGCTGCCTGACCTGCTGTGCTTTTCCAGCACCACACTTTTTGGCTGTTACACCCCAACATCTGCACTCCTCACTTTCTCCTTTAAATTACATGGTACATCTTAAACGTGTTAAATACAAAAGTTCATTAAAATCCTGAAAAATTGCACTGTTTAACAAGGTATATGACACTTCCATGAGTGCGATAGGGCAGCTGAGCTGCACACAGAGGTTATTACCTGACTCTGACCTGAATCATCTTAAACATTTGGTGTGAATTGTACATCAGAACACAATAGCATGGAAAAAAAAACTTTCTCATTGTAATATTTATGTACAGGATGATGCCTTGATGCTCAAATGTTGATCTGTTATCTGAGAAGAACTAGGGTGAACTTTTGCATGAGATATTTGGTAAATTCCAGATTTTTTCGGCCAAAAAAAGGTCTAGTGTACACAGTGAATGCAATAATAGTGCAAGGGAACAGTATGAATCTGGGTGTGCATGCCTACAGATCCCTGAAGGTAGCAGGACAGATAGAGTTGTTTACAAAAACATAAGTGTACTATATTGATCAAGACTAGGTTAGAATAGGAATGTTACAATACAGTGCCTCTATAACGTGCTGCAGTTTAGTTCTGTTACCACATTTACAGGAACAATGTGATCACACTAGAGTGAGCGCAGAGGAGATTCTTCAGGATATTGCTAGAAGTGTGAAACTTCAGCTTCAAGGAAGAAGTAGGTTGAGACTGTTTTATTTTGCAACCAAGGACGTTTGGGAGATATAATTGAAATATAAAATTTGAGGTGTCTACACCAGAGAGGATAGGAAGGACCCATTTCCAATGAAATTTTTTTGTGGTCAGCTGTAAGTGGGTCCCCTCCCTTGTGTTATATTTGAAACTTTGAACCCATAATTGCCCATCATCATTTATGACTGACTGAACCTTCATGATCATGAAGTTTTGACTCGAACCAAATAAGCGTTTTGTATCTGCGTAAATATTTATCATTTGTACCCTTTCCCTTTCGTCCTCCCAAGTGTAAAACAAAATATTGTTTTGAAAAATGTGACTCCTATACAAGAGGGTCATAGATATTGAACTAATATTGTTCTGAATTCTTTTTCTCTTTCAACAAAAAAAATTTCCACAACATGCCTTCACCATTGCAAAAGATTTTTATAGCGTGTTTCTAAGATATTCAAACATATTTCTGCTAACTTAAAGCACTTTGTGTGAATACTTGTGGTTTCTGGGTAAATATGATGACCAGTTTGTACATAAGGAATTTCCAGAAGTAGCAGGAAGTTAAACCACCAGTATATATGTCTTAGTTGGTGAAATTGTTTTAATCTAAAATCTTGTCCACGGTATTGGAAGTAGATTAAATAGTGGATTGCATCAAATGAGCATTGGCTGAGTTAAGCATCTCATTGTACAGCACAAGTATCTGTCTGCCTTTTGGTATTAGTATATTATTAAAAGACATGTTAAAATGTATTTTGCTTTTTCTATATAAGATTGCCCGAGATTTCAACCCTAATTGGATGAGTGCTGTTGAAATACTGGATGATGACAACTTCCTGGGTGCTGAAAACTCTTTCAACTTATTTGTGTGTCAGAAAGACAGGTGAGCAGGTTCTGAGAGAGACCGTCCATATATCGTTGCATGTATTCAGCCTGTTGTATGCTGAGTATACTCAAATCTCAGGCAAGTGGTGCATGATCACAGCAAGTATGAGTACCCTTAAGATGAGAAGACACTGATAGAAATAGGCCATTCAGCCCACTTAAGCCAGCATCTGCAGTCCTCACTTTCTCTCAATTATAATCAGCACTGAAATTCCAACAATACTTGGCAGATTCAATGAGATCATACCTGACCTGATAATCCTCCTCCACTTTCCTGCCTTTCCCCATAACCATCAATTCCCTCACTGATTTTAAAACTTAAAATCTGTTTGTCTCAGCCTTGTATACACTAATCCAGCCTCAACAACCCTCTGTGGTAAAGTATTCCCCAGATTCACAACCTTTGAGGAGATTAAATTCCCCCTCCTCTCTGTCTTAAATATGCAAGCCATTATTCTGAGACTATGCTCTCTGGTCTTAGACTATCCCACAAGGGGGATATGACTCTTCCACATCTACCCTTTCATGTCCTGTTCGAATTGTCAAGTAGGTCACCCCTCATCCTCTGTTATTTTAACGAGTACATGCCCAATCCACTCCACCTTTCCTCATAAGACACTCCTTCAAATCTTGGTATTGGTCTAACGAACCTTCTTTGGACAGCCTCCAGGGTCAGTTTATCTTCGAGAAGGGACCCAGAACTGTTCTTGGTATTCCAGATGTAATCTGACCCTAGTGCCTTGTACAGTTTTAGCAAACCCTTCCCTACTTTTATATTCCATTCCCTTTTCAATAAAGGCCAAATTCCATTCACTTTCTCAATTACCTGCTGAACTTGGATGCTAGCGTTTTGTGATTCATGTACAAGAACACCTAAACCCCTATATAGTCTTTAACCATTTAAATAGTTTGATCCTCCTCTTGCTGTCAAAACGTATTCCTCATGTTTTCCAATTTGTAAAGTTTTTTGCCCGCTCACTTAACCTGTTTTATCCTCCTGGAGACTAATCCTCACCGTTTGCCTTCCCACCTATTTTTGTCATCCACAAACCTGGCTGTAGTACATTCATTTTCCTCATCCAAATCATTATTATACATTGTAACCAATTGCAGGATGAATCCCCAACCAGCTTTAAAATGTTCAGACCCATTTGAAGATGTGTTTTTGGCAAATTTGAAAATTTGCAAGTTAAATTTAAACATGTAGTTTGGCCGCTCCATTTAGAAAGGTTATTCAAGCTTGTTTCATGTTCAGGTGCAAGAGCTGACTGCTTGTACATGTGCACAATTATAACCAGAGTAAAGAGTGTAGTGCTGGAAAAGCACAGTAGGTCAGGCAGTAGCCAAGGAGCAGGAGAATCAACATTTCGGGCATAAGCCCTTCATCAGGCATTATTCCTGGTGAAGGGCTTATGCTCGAAACGCCGATTCTCCTGCTTCTCGGATGCTGCCTGACCTGTGTTTTCCAGCACCACACTCTCAACTCTGATCTCCAGCTTCTGCAGTCCTCACTTTATCGCAATTATAACCAGCACTGAAATTCCACCAATACCTGGCAGAATTTCCAACTCGACCCTCATTCAACTTCAACTGTTTGATTGGAATTTGAAAGGGTTAGCAGTTGGTAGTAGAACCTACATCTGATGTTTAGCTTTGGGACCAAAGACTAATCAAGAAACTGTCATTCATTAAGACTATAAATTTTTTTCAGTTCTTGAAAGCGTTCATTTATTTTGTGTTAATTTCTTGATCATACTTTTTAGTTTCATATTTTATTCTAAATTATCTATTTTGCATAAGTTTGTTACATTTTTGTATTTTTACATTGCCACATAGGAACAGAATGAAATTTTTATTTCAGAGAATTATAGGTTCTTTCCACAAAATAGCGTACGTTCTTGTATGCTTCCTTGTACTCAGCTGACCTCAAGATGACAATAAACCTGAAAAACATGTTTCTATGTTACATGCTTTGGGGAACTGAGATCAATTATAATAGAAACATCCGTCTTCCCCTCAAATTAAGAATGAGGGACACCCTCTCCACCCCGCCTCCCATTTGATTCAGGGTGGAAACATAATGAAGGGCCACTTGTTGACACTTGGCTTGTCAAGTTAGTTACATATGTGTTCAGTTTTATTTTGTGGAAAAAATCTAAAATTAAGTCAAGATTGAATTATGGCTTTCTCCAATTGGCTGTCAGAAATTTAACAGCTTGTACTATTTCTGCATAATACTCGAATGTGAGCTTGTACTGTACCATTATGGGATTAAACCTTTCAATCTGCTTTTTCTAGCCAGTCTTCCCAACTTTTACCTTCGTCAAATTAAGAACATTTATACCATCTCCCATATTCTTGCTTCCCCTTGCCTCTGTCACAGTATTTTCCACTGGCTTCTCATAGTTGGATGATTTAGCTCAGCTACTTTTTCTGGTTAACCTGAGTGAAGTGTTTCAGCCAGGTTATATTCCCTTCTGCCTCAATTACATATTAATAACTATTCCACTTGCCACTATATCCTAGCCTTCAATAAAATTCCTTTATTTGGTTGCCTGTTTTGCTTCTAACCTACAAGAACTCATCAGTCACTTCCCTTTCCTATTTTTCTTCCAGCTGAATGTTGAATGTTTTCCTCGCCATGTAGAGTGTTCTGAGAGAATGTTTTCTCCGAGGGGCAGAGCAGAAATACCAATTGAATACTGAATCTGCAGTGAGTTCTGCCACCTTCAACCATAAAGCGAGAGCTAATACAATTGTACATGCAGAAATAGTTCTTTGTTTCTGTTTTCAGTGCGGCTACAACAGATGAAGAAAGGCAACACCTCCAAGAAGTGGGGTTGTTCCACCTTGGCGAGTTTGTTAATGTGTTCTGTCATGGATCTCTGGTAATGCAGAATCTTGGTGAGACTTCCACACCTACACTGGGTTCGGTATTGTTTGGTACAGTCAACGGCATGATTGGTGAGTTTACACAGGAATATTGAAGGCTGCTTGAAAAGATCAAACTCTGGCACAGAGTGCTTAATCCAGCAACAAAAGCTTGCATTTATGTAACTTGTTTCAAGGAATTAAATATTCCAAAGTGCTTCACAAATGATTTAGCAAATCATTTGAGCAAAATATGGAGTTAATAGAACAAATAGAGACTTGTTAAAGCAGCATCAAGAGTTTAGGCCAAGGTATTTGACGTATGACCATTGGTTGTTGTGAAGGTGTAGATGCGGACTGTACCTTTTGAGAGACTGGAAACTGGCATGGATGTAGAGAGGCACAGTATGCTGAAAGAATTTAAAATGTAACATTTGACTAAAATCAATAGTGCAGCCGAGATGCCATGGTACACGACAAATTCGAATTTGGCCAGTCAGTTTAAATTATGCCCCAAGTTACCAAAATCCAATCTAATTTGAATTTAGTGTTTTGATGACATCAAACCAATTAAATAGCAGATCTTTTGGGGTATAAGACCAAACATTTTTGAACAGTTAGGGGAAGAATGCCAAAAACACCAATAAGTATAGACTGCTAACCAAATAGCCCTCTGAAAGGTACTTATCTGTAATACGTTTGGACTAATATTGTCGAGTGGGAGGTAAAAGATAGGTTTGAGAGAAAGGAGTTGTAAATAGTGGTTCTGATATTCTCTGTTGGACTTAAAGAATAAAATGGTTAAATTTTACTTTAAGTAGTGACCTTTGGGATAGTTCTTGGCCTCGCAAAATTTAACAGATTGTGGCGCGAGGTGAGCTTCTCTGTGTGTTGGGTTTAAATTAGCAGAAGGGTTTAACCACGTCGTAACAATGGTAAAACAAAATACACAGGAGATCAGACTTGGAGTATTAGAGTAGAAAATAACTTTTACTTCCTAACAAAGTGAAAGTCTGATAGAATAGTGCCTTTTACTTAGATTTTGAGGGATAACACAGGATGAACTTTACAGTATGAACCTTTTACAATTGATTTCACCTAGTGTCATAATTTAATTCTGAATGGTTAAAAGTTGATGCAGAAAATGAAGAAGAGTTGGTGCTGTTTCCATTTTCTTGGAGGAAATGTTTTGCATAGTCAAACACTGCTCCGAATACTGATTTGAATATTTGCAAAGAAGTAACTAGCAATGTGATTGGAAAGTTGCAATTTTATTGAAATGCAGAGAAATGTTGACTCTTAGTTATATCAGTTGCATGCAAATAATGGGCGTTAACTTGCAATTCACTTGATTCCCTATAATTAGATACAGACTGAAATTGTGGTTGTTTGGTTAGGTGTTCTATATTTGTATTATATTGTCATGACTCTGGACAATTCTAGCTTGCATGAGGTATAGTAGCTAGTACACTTATAAAAGGTCTCTGACTTATTAATTAAGAGTCACATCTTTGATTTATAGACTAATAGTCAATAACCAATGACAGTCTGTTTCTTGCTACTAACTAAAGCTCCATTTGGACATGACAGGCTGCAGTTTTTCTGCACAAAAGCTGTAACCCACAGCTCTGCAAACAATGCACACAATGAGCATTAAATTACTTGCTTTCAACCGTGCCGCAATCCTTGAATTTCACTGGTCAGCTGACCTTTGACCAATTCCCAGTTGACTCAGTCAAAAGCCTTGGTCAGGTTGATGAAGGCCATATAGTGGTTGATGTTGCCCCTGCATTTCTCTTGGCATTACTGAGCAATGAAAATCATGTCCGTAATTCCATGGTTTGTTCAGAAGCCACACTGGCCTTTAGAACGATTTCCTCCAAGACTGGAAGAAGGTGCCTAGCAAGGATTTGGTTGATGGTCTTCCCATTGTTGGAACAGTAGGGAGATCTCAGTAATTCCCACCTTGTCTTCTTTTGTGAAGGCACTTTTAGCATCCCTGAGATCGACAGGAATTTCTTCTTCCTAGATTTTCAGGAACAATTGATGTGGATGTTGGATAATTTCTGCTGCTCTGTTTGAAAATGTCTGCTGGACCCCAGTTTACTTTTGCAGCCTTTTTATTCTTCCTGTTCCTAACGGATGAGGTTTCAACATCTGCCAAAGATCATCTTTGGGGTTAGAGAATTGCCTTATACACATACACATCCTTGTTGATAATTGTATTATCACTTAGTTTTTGAAATATTATCTCCATCAGAGATAGATGTATTATCTATCACTCACAAGGGTGACAACTTTACTCTGCAGTCTAAGACCAAAAGTGTTGGGCTTGTACATTGCCTCTGTGGCACCGAAGAAATCCTGGATGTTGTGCTCATCTGCAAGGAATTGCAGCTCCTTAGTTTTCTCAATTCGCCATTGGTTCTTTATTTTCCTTGTTGTTCTTTGCAACTCCACTTCTGCTGTTTGAGTAGTCCTCTTTGCCTCATTGGTGATGCCAGGTACAGAGAGGTCTTGCCTTATTTCCAATTAAGTCATGGATAATGTGGCCATTCTTGTCAAACAAGTCTTGTTTCCTTGTCTTGTAGCAATTGATAGTAAATTTTATCCACTAAAGTAGCCAATTTTTAAAGTACATTTAAACGTTGAATGAATTAAAAGTGCAAAAATGCTTACTTAAATTCTTATTTTTAAGTTTACCAAAGAACATGAAAGCTAGTTCATTTTTAGCAATGATTTACCTGCTTACTTTCCTGGTGGATATTGATGAGCAGTTAGTTTAATAATACTTCTTATGGGTAATGGTGGAAGGTATATGTTCTTTATCTTGGGCAGTTCAGGAAGCTAAAAAGGATTAATACTACTTTTGCTTCTGAAACATGGCTGTTTGGACACATTGGATAAGGGATTCTATATTCTAATAGAAGTACTGAAGATAGTATGCAATTGAATGCTATAGGGTCATAGACTCATTGTCAGAGAAGTAGGCCATTTGATCTGAGTTCACGTGGTTTTCTGTTGAACAGTCCAATAACATTCATCTCATTGCTTTATCCTTGTACTCTTGAAGTTTGTTTCTCTTAATTTCTTTTTGAAATCATTGATCATTTCCGTTCCAGCTATCCTTGTTAGCAAAGAGTTCCCAGGTCAGTGATATGTTGATAATAGTGCATTGTGGGATATGAGTTGTAATATTTTGTGGGATATAACTTGTAATATTTGTACAGGCCTTTTACTTCTATAATTTTGTTTTGTGTGGATACTGATTAGATCGCAACAGGCAGCATCAGTGCTGATGTGACAAATCTAACCACTAAGTTTCTAGCTCAGTGAGTCCCTTCTCCTGTTCTTGGGATGGCTACAAAATGGTAAAGTTAGAGCACAGAAGGAAGCCATGTCGTGTTTGGCAGGGCTCATTTTGAGAGCAACTCAGTTTGAACTTCTTCTGTTTTTCCCCATAACCTGGAAAATATTTTCTCTTCATTCCAAATCACTATTGGAAGTCTTAATTAAATGCAGAACAATTTGTTTAAAAATGGCCCTCCATCTGGTGTAACAAGTTGGCTAGTTCTGAAATAGGATTTATCAAAGTTTCCATCTGCAGTACAAACTCAGTGACAAGTCCTGCACATATAAAAAGGAAGTTTAGTGTACAGGTATTCACTTACAATATGTAATACTGCCCACAAGCAGGGTCTTGAAGCAATCTAGTACTTTTTTTTTGGAGAGAAGGGGCACTGTCTGGATATGTAACGTTAGAATCTCATCAATGATTCCTATGGTTACAGTGCTATTGACAACCAAGGATATGTCAGCAGTCCTTTTCTACAAAAGAATTAAAAATTGCCTGACGTGCTTAGTAATAGCTGGATATAAGTCATTTCCCAAATGGAAAGTCACTGTGCCAGACTCAAGATCAGGGGGCCAAAAGTGTATAAACTGAGAAAGTATTTTTAAAAATCTAAGTGGAAATGGACAGAAGAGTCAGAAACAGTGAAAAATAATCCCACTTTGTTTGAGTTAAGTTCAATATAACAATCTCATTTTTTTAAAACCAAACTTCAAATGTATGCAATGTTATTTCACAAGTTTGGTTATCTTATTAATTGTTTTACAGGCCTGGTTACCTCCTTGTCTGAGAGCTGGTACAACTTCCTTTTGGAAGTTCAAAATCGACTGAATAAAGTTATCAAAAGTGTGGGCAAGATCGAACATTCATTATATCCTTTCCATGAAGTCAGTTGGTCATTTTAGATTGTTGATGTTATCAAATGTACAAGAATGGATACTCAGCTCCCCATTTGTCCCCAGAATCTGTTTCACGCATTCACTCTAGTGGAAACTGTTCCAACTCAGCGATTCAGGATTCCCAGGGTGCTTGAATTTATTCTTTCTCAGGATGTTGATATTGTTAACAAGGTCAGTATTTATTCTGCATCATTCATTGCCGTTGAGCTTTCTTGAACAACTGCAGATTGTTCTGTCTAAGTACCCCCAGACTGTCTGTTGCATGGTATTCTATTTTGGAAGTTCACATCTACCACATGAACAACATTGCCCTCATCAGCTCTCACTGTTAACTGTTACTCGTTAACCCACATATTTCCATATGACTGTTTAATTTTATCCTAAAGGTTTCCCCACCTCTGAATTTGACTAATTTCTGGGTTTATCCATGCAGCCCTTCTTTTGAACATGAGTGTTACACCTGCAATTCTGCAGTCCTCTGACACCACCCAAAGCTCAGGAGAAATTGCCATACATGGAACCATGGAGCAGGTACATTGCCTGACACCCATCAAAGGCACTTTTTCTAGTCTTTTTGATAGAGTTGTACTTTAGCCCTACTCGCAGAGTGTTTCCGAGAACATCTCTGGAACACCCGCACCAATCAACCCCACCGCCCCGTGGCTGAACATTTCAATTCCTCCTCCCACCTTGCTGAGGACATGCAGGTCCTGGGCCGCCTCCATCGCCACTCCATTACCACCAGACGCCTGGAGGAAGAACGCCTCATCTTCCGCCTTGGGACCCTCCAACCCCATGGCATCAATGTGGACTTCACCACTTTCCTCATTTTTCCCTCCCCCACCTTACCCCAGTTCCAGTCTTCTAGCTCAGCACCGTCCTCATGACCTGTCCCATCGGTCAATCTTTCTTCTCATCCATCCGCTCCACCCTTCTCTCTGATCTATCACCTTCGCTCCCACCTCTATCCACCAATTGCACCTACCCACCCCCTCCCATTTATCTCTCCATCCCCGAGGTTCCCAGCCTCATTCCTGATAAAGGGCTTTTGCGCGAAACATCGATTTTCCTGCTCCTCGGATGCTGCCTGACCTGCTTTGCTTTTCCAGCACCCCCACTAATCTTGACTCTGATCTCCAGCATCTGCAGTAGTCACTTTTGCCTTCAGCCCATCATGTCCATTCCGAGGCATCAAGTACTTATCTACTCAGGTTCTATTTTCCAGCATGTGCTCTGTAGCCTTTTATGCTATGGTGCTTCCAGTATTTCTGTACGTACTTCTAAAATATTATAGTGGTTCCTGAATCTACTATCCTGTAGGCGGCAACTTCCCAAAACCTACCAACCTCTAGTGCAAATATTTTGTCCTAACAATGCCTCACATGTCTTGTTATCGAGAAAATGTTAGAATCTATTATAAAGGATTACATAATGGAACATTTCGAAATAGGTAATGATCAACCAGAGTCAGCATTGCTTCACAAAGAGGAAGTCATGCCTGACAAACTTATTACAGTACTTTCAGGACGTTGCAAGTAGAATTGAGGACAGGCAAGCAATGGGTATGATATAATTTGGATTTCATAAGGTTGGCATTTGGTAAGATACCACAGGTTAGGCATTTAAGATAAGAATGCATGGTGTTGAAGGTAGTATATTAAAAATGGTTGGAGGATTGGCTAACTGATAGAAGACAGAGTTGAGGTAAGGAAATATTTTAACTTGTGGAATACCACAAGGATCAGTGCTGAGGGCACAATTTATTTATCATGTGCTTTACTGATTTTGATGAGGAAGGTGAATGACTATATGCAAGTATGATGATAACGCAACTCGGTGAGAAGGCAACTGGTGCGGATGATTCATTCTGCAGATAGTGAGTGGGGCAAAAATTGGCAGATGGAATGTAATGTGGGGAAAATTAGTTTAAGATTGTGCACTTTGGCAAGAAGAATAGAGGAGCTGCATAATCTTTAAATAGAGAAAGATTGCAAAAAATAACTACAGCGTGGAGGAATGCAGAAATCACCAGGCGAGCATCCAAATTCAGCAGGTAATAAGGATGAG
Organism: Chiloscyllium plagiosum; assembly: GCF_037043375.1. Classification (NCBI taxonomy): domain Eukaryota; kingdom Metazoa; phylum Chordata; class Chondrichthyes; order Orectolobiformes; family Hemiscylliidae; genus Chiloscyllium; species Chiloscyllium plagiosum. Next base: position 54,693,398 of record NW_028270156.1, read on the forward strand.
AAGTGGAATGTTGGCCTTTATTTTAAAGGAAATGGAGTATAAAAATAGGGAGAACTTGCTAAAACTGTACATGGCACGAGTTAGACCATAGTTGGAATATTATGTACGGTTTTGGGCCCTTTAAGTAAGAAAAGATATATTGGCATTGGAGGCAGTCCAGAGAAGGTTCACTGGGTTGATATTGAGTATAAGGAGAGGTTGAGGAGTTAGGCCTGTGACGATTAGAATTTAGAAGAATGAGGAGCAGCCATATTGCAAGTTAGGTTAATAGGGGACTTGACAGGATAGATGTGGACAAGTGGCTTGTCCCTTGAGTCTAATATCAGTGGCAAAATCTCCAAAAGGGCACCACCCACTTAAGATAGGGGTGAGGTTTTTTTGAGGGTTGTGATTCTGTGGAATTCTTTACCAGAAAGGGCTATTGAGGCTGGCTCATTAAATGTATTTAAGACTCAGAGAGAGACTTTTATCTAATTATTTGTGAAATCATAGACTTGGGCATTAATTACAAAATGTTTTTTTAAAAAGTCCATTAATTACAAATCTAATTTACAGTGGCTGGCATGTGCTTTTACTAAGGATCTTTCGTTTTCACCAAAGCTTTTTAGACATATTTGAAAGAGAAATTCCACAGCCTGTCCAACAAAACAGTCTGAACATAATGTTGTACCTCTACCAACACCCCTTGTGAGCATCTCATAAATGTTAGATTAGATTAGATTACCTACATTGTGGAAACAGGCCCTTCGGCCCAACAAGTCCACACCGACCCTCCGAAGAGAAACCCACCCCCCTAGATTTACCCCTGACTAATCCACTTAACACAACGGGCAATTTAGCATGGCTAATTCACCTAACCTGTATCAAATTGTGCACTAGGGACTATCAGGATTGAGGAATCTGGCAGCGTGTGAGATGGAAAAGGAAGGATAGTGAAGAAGGCGTTTGGTATGCTTTCCTTTGTTGGTCAGAGTATTGAATACAGGAGTTGGGAGGTCATGTTGCGCCGTCCAGGGCATTGGTTAGGCCACTGTTGGAATATTGCGTGCAATTCTGGTCTCCTTCCTATCGGAAAGATGTTGTGAAACTTGAAAGGGTTCAGAAAAGATTTACAAGGATGTTGGTAGGGTTGGAGGATTTGAGCTATGGGGGAGGTTGAATAGGCTGTGGCTGTTTTCCCTGGAGTGTCGGAGGCTGAGGGGTGACCTTATAGAGGTTTACAAAATCATGAGGGGCATGGATAGGATAAATAGTCTTTTCCATGGTGTGGGGGGAGTCCAGAACTCAAGGGCATAGGTTTAGGGTGAGAGGGGAAAGATATAAAAGAAACCTTAAGGAGCAACTTCTTCACGTAGAGGGTGGTACGTGTGTGGAATGAGCTACCAGAGGAAGTGGTGGAGGCTGGTACAATTGCAACATTTAAAAGGCATCTGAATGGGTGTATGAATAGGAAGGGTTTGGAGGGATATGGGCCAGGTGCTGACAGGTGGGACTAGATTGGGTGGGGATGTCTGGTCGGCATGGACAAGTTGGACCAAAGGGTCTGTTTCCACACTGTACACCTCATTGACTCTGACTCTAATCCAATCTATGTTGTTTGTGTAAAGCAGTTCTAATATGGAGTGCCTTTGCTGTTTTATGTTAACAAACTGCTGTTTTAAAGAACTCTTCCATAACTTCTTTGTACCTGGAGATCGTTTCACTCGGAGAGAAAAACTGAACCTGCTGCAGGTTTCATAGATGGAGACCTTATCGAGAGCTTCTTAGATCTCAGTCGACCTAAAATGCAGGAAGTGGCTGCAGGCTTACAGGTAATGAATGACTTTGGAACTAATTGTAAACATCACTTTGTGAACGACAAATGATTAAAAAGCTTTTTAGCCTAAATATAATGTCATCATAACAATTTCATCTGCTCGAAAAGCCAGTCATCAAATAGAAACTTAATGGCTTTAGTGTTACAATAGAAGTATACCTCTGAGTAAGGAGACCTGGATGCAAGTCCCATCTGCTCTACAGGTATGAATAGCATCTCTAAAGAGGGTGATTAGAAAATATCAAATAGAAACTTCTCAACAATCCAGTCTTCAAAAGTGCCTGCATGTAACGTGAAGTTCCCCACACATGCACAAAGGAATTATCACTATTCAAAATGGGAAATGCTGGAAATGCTCAACAGGTTGGGTAGGATTGTTTCTTTTTAATTCACTCATGGGATGTGGGCATTGCTGTCTTGGCCAGTATTTGTTGCTCACCACTAGTTAATTGCTTTTGAGAAGTGGTGATGATGACCTCTTTGAACCACTGCAGTCCATGTACTGTGGGTCGACCCAAAATGTCACTAATGAGGTAATTCCAGGATATTGACTCAACAGAAGTGAAGGAATGGTGATACCTTTCCAAATCAGGGTGATGAATGGCTTGGAGTTGAACTTGCAAGTGGTGGTATTTCCATATACCTGCTGCCTGCCCTTCTAGATGGAAATGGTATTGGCTTGGAAGGTGTTGTTTAAAAGTCTTTGACTTTCTATAGTGCAACTTTATGTAATACACACTGTTGCTACTGAGTGTTGATGGTGGATTTTTGCGGATGTGGTTCCAGTCATATGGGCTGCTTTGTATTGGATGGTGGCTGAAACTTTATTGCTGGAACAGCACAGCAGGTCAGGCAGCATCTAGGGAACAGAAGATTCGACGTTTCGGGCACATGCCCTTCTTCAGGAATGAGCAGAGAGTGTTCAGCAGGAGAAGATAAAAGGTAGGGAGGAGGGACTTGGAGGAGGGGCGTTGGAAATGTGATAGGTGGAAAGAGGTCAAGGTGAGGGTGATAGGTCGGAGTAGGGTGGAGGCGGAGAGGTCAAGAAGAAGACTGCAGGTCAGGAAGGCGGTGCCGGGCTGGAGGGATTCGGCTGAGACAAGGTGGGGGGAGGGGGGATGAAGAAACTGGTGAAGTCCAAGTTCATCCCCTGTGGTTGGAGGGTTCCCAGTCGGAAGATAAGACGCTCCTCCTCCGACCGTCGCGTTGTTGTGGTTTGGCGGTGGATGAGTCCAATGACCTGCATATCCTCGGTGGAGTGGGAGGGGGAGTTTCTGTAGCACAGCATTTCAACTCCCCCTCCCACTCCACCGAGGATATGCAGGTCATTGGACTCATCCACCGCCAAACCACAACAACGCGACGGTCGGAGGAGGAGCGTCTTATCTTCCGACTGGGAACCCTCCAACCACAGGGGATGAACTTGGACTTCACCAGTTTCTTCATCCCCCCTCCCCCCACCTTGTCTCAGCCGAATCCCTCCAGCCCGGCACCGCCTTCCTGACCTGCAGTCTTCTTCTTGACCTCTCCGCCTCCACCCTACTCCGACCTATCACCCTCACCTTGACCTCTTTCCACCTATCACATTTCCAACGCCCCTCCTCCAAGTCCCTCCTCCCTACCTTTTATCTTCTCCTGCTGAACACACTCTGCTCATTCCTGAAGAAGGGCATGTGCCCGAAACGTCGAATCTTCTGTTCCCTAGATGCTGCCTGACCTGCTGTGCTGTTCCAGCAATAAAGTTTCAGCTTTGATCTCCAGCGTCTGCAAACCTCACTTTCTCCTTGTATTGGATGGTGTCAAGCTTGTGTTACTGGAACTGCCCTTATCCAGGCAAGTCATTAAGTATAGGAGTTGGGAGGTCATGTTGTGGCTGTACAAAATGTTAGTTCGGCTACTTCTAGAATACTGCTTTCAATTCTGGTTTTCCTGCCGTCAGAAAATGTTGTGAAACTTGAAAGGGTTCAGAAAAGATTTACAAGGATAAGCAAGTTTTGAGAAGATTTTTAGCTCAGGTTGAGGTTCTGGATGTAGGTCTGCTCGCTGAGCTGGAACCAAAACCAAAACTTCCAGCTTGGTGAGCAAACCGATATCCATTTACAAGGATGTTGCCAGGATTGGACAAAGCTTTTAAAAAATCTCTCAACAGCAGGTTATAGTCCAACAGGTTTAATTGGAAGCACTGGCATTCAGAGTGCTGCTCCATCATCAGGTGATTGGGGAGCAGTGCTCCGAAAGCTAGTGTTCCAAATAAATTTGGTGGACTGTAATCTGGTGTTGTGATTTTTAACTTTGCCCACCCCAGTCCAACACTGGCAGCTCTAAATCATGGCCATGGTGGAGGGTTTGAGCTACAGGGAGAGGTTGAATAGGTTGGTCTGTTTTTCCTGAGTGTCAAAAACTGAGGGGTAATCTTATCGAGGTTTACAAAATCATAAGGGGTGTGGATATGGTAAATATCCAAGGTGTTTTTCCTGGGGTAGGGGAGTCTAAATCTAAAGGGCAAGAGAGGAAAGATTTAAAAGGGACCTAAGGGGCACCTTTTTCAAGCAGAATGTGGTGCGTGTATGTAATGAGCTGCCAGAGGAAGTGGTGAAGGCTGGTAAAATTATAACACTTAACAGTCATCTTGATGGGTTCATGAATAGGAATGGTTCAGAGGGGTATGGATCAAATGCTGGCAAATAGGATATTTGGTCAGCATGGACAAGTTGGACCGATTGGACCATAGGGTCTATTTTCACGTCGAACATCTCTCTGACTCTGTGGCTGTACGTGGGGAGTATTCCATCACGCTCCTGACCTGTGCTATGTGAATGGTGGACAAGTTGGGGAGTCAGGTGGCGTTATTTGCTGCTATTATTGCAATGACTGTTTGTGCATTTTTAAAAATTCACTCATAGTACCTGGGCATCACTGTCTAGATCATAGTTTATTGTTTGCCATTAGTTGTCCTTGAGAATTGGTTAAGTTTCTGGTTAATGGTAAGCCCCAGGATGCTATTAGTCGGGTATTCAGTGATGGTAAAGCCAGTGAATGACAAAGGATGGTGGTTATATGATCTCTTATTGGAGATGGTTGTGGTGTGAATGTTACTCGTCACTTTTCAGCCCAGGCCTGGATATTGTCCAGGTGTAGCTGCATTTGCAAATATTGCTTCAGTATCTGAAGAGTTGCAAATGGTGCTAAACATTGTCTGTCATTGCCAAACATCCCTACTTCTGACCTTAAAATAAAGGAAAGGTTATTGAAGCAGCTGAAGATGGTTGAGCTTAGGGCACTATCCTGGGGAGGATATATCGGGCAACAAAATGTTGCTGGTTCATGTCCTTTCGTTAAGAACAGATTCTCGCTGCAGATGCTGTCTGACCTGTTGAGCGTTTACAACATTTTGCTTTTATTTTTGATTTCCAGCAATTTGGTTTAGATTTTCATTATATTTCAATTTTCAGCTATTGCAAGATTAGTCCACAGTATACGAACATACAAGGAAAATTACTGGGTATGTGTAGAATATTACTGCGAATGCCTTTTCTATATGATAGCATAAACACTAGTGCCACATAGAAAGCAAGAGCAAATAAATTAGAACCAAAACGTAGGAGCAGGAGTAGGCCATTCAACCGATTGAATCTGCTCTGCCATTATGTATGCCATGGCTGATCATTCAACTCATTATCCTAATCCCCAATACCACCAAATCCTTTTAGCCCCAAGAGCTATATCTGCCTCCCTGGAAATGTAATGATTTGGCCTTAACCACCTTCTGTGCTGGTGAACTTCACCATTCCTCGATGAGAATTCTTTTCATTCAGTTCATTTATTCATTCAGTTCTACAAGGTTTACGCTTATCATTAAACTATGACCCCTGGTTCTGGACTCTCCCACCATAAAGAACGTCATGATTCAGAGATGCCGGTGTTGGACTGGGGTGTACAAAGTTAAAAATCACACAACACCAGGTTATAGTCCAACAGACTTAATTGGAAGCACACAAGCTTTCGGAGTGACGCTCCTTCATCACCTGGTGTTGTGTGATTTTTAACACCATAAAGAACATTCTCCTTGCATTTACCCTGTTTGGTCTTGTTAGAATTTTATGCTTTTTTTATGAGATACCATCCCTCATACTTTAAACTCGAGTGAATATTATCCAAACCAATTCAATCTCTCCTGATACATCAGTTCTGGCATCCCATGAATCCATTTGGTAAACTTTTGCTACATTCCTTCTGTAATCTTCCTCAAATAAGGAGACCAAAACTGACACAAGATTCAAGGTGTGGCCTCACCAGTGCCCAGTATAATTGCAGCAAAACATCCTTGCTCCTGTACTCAAATTTTTTTCACTATGAAGGCTAACATATGGTTTGTCTTCATTGCTTGCTGCATCTATATTACTTTCAGCAACTAGTGCACAAGAACACCCAGGTCTCATTGAACATTTCCTCCCCTCAATTTACAGCCATCCAAACAATAATCTGCCCCCAATTTTTGCTATTAAGTGGATGACCTCACATTTGTTCACAATATACTGCATCTGCCATGCATTTGCCTTCCTTCTCACTCACGGCTGAAAATGTGTTGCTGGAAAAGCGCAGCAGGTCAGGTAGCATCCAAGGAACAGGAGAATCGACGTTTCGGGCATAAGCCCTTCACTTCTTCACTGCACACCCCAGGTCATCTCTTCCTCCCTCTACAAGGATTTCAGTGAGTCCCTCTCTCACTGCACACCCCAGGTCATCTCTTCCTCCCTCTACAAGGATTTCAGTGAGTCCCTCTCTCTCACTGCACACCCTAGGTCATCTCTTCCTCCCTTCCTTCTCACTCAGCCTATCCAAATCACACATCCAAACCTGTCTGCTGCATCCTTACAGCTCACCCTTCTCCAGCTTCATCATCTAAATCATTAACATCTATTGTGGATAGCTGGGGTCTGAGTACCAATCCCTGTTATGTACCCCACTAATCATTGCTTGCCATTCAGAAAAAGACCCATTTATTCCCACTTTGTTTCTATTCATCTCTCTAAACTACTCCCAATCCTACGTGCTTTAATTTTACATATTAATCTCTTACATTTGTTGCAAGTCCACATCCACTGGCTCCCCAATCAACTCTACCAGTTACATCCTCGAATTCCAGTAGATTTATCGAGCATGATCTCCCTTTTGTAACTTCCTACTGACTGTCTCTCATTCTACCACTTTAAGTGCTCTGTTATAAAATCCTTGAGAATGGACTTTAGCATCTTGCCCAGTACAAATGTCACTCATTGGTCTACAATTCCTTGTTTTCTGTCCACCTCTCTTTTTAAGTAATGGGATTACATTAGCTAACCTACAAGCTACAGGAACTGTTCTCGAATCTTGGAAGGTGACCATTAATGCAGCCACTATTTCTGGAGCCGCTTCCATAAGTATTCTCGGTATTAGATGATCAAGCCCTGCGGATTTACCAGTCTTCAAATCCATCAATTTTTCCCCACACCTTTTCTCGATTTGTACAGATTTACTTCAGTTCCTTCCTCTCACTAAACCTTGTGTTTCCCATCACTTCTGGTACATAAAGGAACACATTTGTTAAACACCAGGTTTCTGAGGATAGTAGACTTACTCTGGCCACCTCTGAAATGGTGTGTTTATCTTGCAGTTTCCCAGAACAGCAAAATGCTCTTAGTGCACATTTATAATGCAAAATTATTATATGATCTCATGATATAACACTTTTATTGGAAAAAGTACTGCAGTGCAATCACTAGTGGGAGAGTGAAATCGCAACATAAGTTCACATTTGTCAAACTCCCAATGTAAATATAATGGTTAAAAATGAAGAAAAATGACAGTTCACAGATTTAAGATGTATCATTTCAAAATAAGATTATGCACTCACTTTGTTTTATTTGGATGCATTTGCAGCCTGCAGTTATACAATTGCATTATGATCTCATCTGCAGCCAAATAGTTCGCTAATCCCTTTTGAAGAAGTTTCAGCAAGATGACATTACAGTTTACTGAGGATTTGCTCTGTTTGATTAGGATCTTTTGCTCTGCAGTATTCCTTGCCTTGCAGTCGGCACTCCTTTCTTAATTATCCTACAGTTGCATCTTATCAGGGAAGAATCTTAAATGCTGCTTGGATTGTTCGTTGCAGACACTCACGTGACTTTGTTTTATTTTCAGATTGATGATGGAAGTGGAATGAAGAGAGAAGCAACTGTAGATGATCTGATAAAAATTGTTGAAGAATTGACCAGAATACATTGAGTACTGGGGCAGTACTATGAATTCAACAGTGGGATTGCTGGTATTATCAGAGGGTTGCACTGAATCCTTTATAAACAGTAAAACAACTACAGAGCATCCATGAAGTGAACCAATGATGCCTGGAAGCCTTTTCACTTGCAGCTGTTTCATCACTATATTCTGAGCTGTTGAATTAGGACACTTCGTTTATGTGGAAGGGAATTCCAGGGAAGACTGACAAAAATGACATTTTCTCCCTAGTGTCTGGTTTTTAAAAATGGCCAAATATTAAATGTAAAATTGCCTACTGAAAATATAATAATAATTCACTGACTGTTGTCCTATTTAACAGGATGAGTGTAATGCATTCTACTTTTTGGAGTGGTGGAGTAGGCAGGAATGACAAGTAATGATGTGGGACTGTTGGGCATTCAGTCAAAGGCTTTTCAACTTTAACCCTTAGCTAAGTGCTCACAGTGCAAATAAATTTACGTTAAGAGTCTGCTGTGCTCCCAGTGATGTTCTCTTAAACTTTGTGATGAAAAAATGTAAAAAAAAGTTTCTGTGGGGAAATCTTGCAGTTTAATGTAGAAAGAAATGGGATATTAAGTTTAGCACTCGCTGAGTTTTCACTTCTTGTACTTGAGTTTGAATTCATTTTACATTGAAGGTGGTTCTTGCTGTTGGCTGTAAATTTCAGACTAGATATCGATTTGAGCAGGTCTGCAGTCAGTGCTTAGTGCTGTTCTTGTTAAACCGTGGGCTGCTTAATACTGTGAATTCATTAAGATGACAGTTTCATTGAAATATCTGAAATGGGAAATTAAAAGTACAGTGCAATGGGAGGTATTGTTCTGACACATGTTTGGGAAAGTATAGAATATATTTTCTTTGAATTTAACCTGTGCTATACCTAGTCAAAGTGTATCTGATGTGGACACTGCTAAAAATGGAAAATAGTTCCTGTGCATTAACCAACATAATAGGTAAAAATATAAATAAGTTATTTGCACACAGTGCTCTAGTTAGCCTATTTTGCTACACATGTGCCCAGCACCGGACATTGGCAGGTCATTTTTGGTGCTTTAATGCTGAGCATGTGGAGATCTAAGACAGCTGTTGGAAAACAAAATGTTAGCACTCCTGGGGTTATCAAAGACCTATTTATGATATTTCTGAGCACTAGATAGTGTGAAAGTATTTCGTAAAGAATTGTGGTGAATGCAAGAGCTATCACATATGCCTTAATATGACAGTGTAATTATAGGCCTCAATAACCGATCCCCCCCCCCCCCAAAAAAAATCTGGCGGACTAAGCTTAGTTACTGGTGATGTGCAATCTCCATTGAATATCTGAAAATAGGTTTGGTCAATTTTCTACATTTATATAAATGAATTCTGCATTGTGAGGGATAACTTTTGCATTGCTGTATCAGTCTTTGAAAGTATTGGCATTCAGAGATTTGTTGCTGCAGTTGAATTTCAGAATTTAGATTTATACGGTTGACTAGTATCAACTATTCTGCATGTATTTCCTTTATGGTCAAAAAAACCCAACTTCATACTCCAAACCTGAGGAAAATATTAATGCTGGAGATATACACAGGTATTTCAATATCTTGGGAAACAATAGCTAATAAACACAAGTTGAATTCTTTTTTAGGCCATATTCTGGTACTTTTAATTTTGATCTCCCTTCATCCAAGAGATTGTATTTATCAGAGTATGTTTTAGGATTTAATTGATTTCCAAACATTGTAGAATGTTAAGTTGAAATATACTCTCTTCCCCATTGAACAAAAACACTGTTTAATATGACAGCACTGACGAGGGCATATCATTTCATGTGGGTTAATATTTTGGTTAATATGAAAAGAACTGTGGTACATTCAACTGGGAGATGATCTAATGGTTGCTCTTATTTGCAGCTGTTTCTCAGGCTTAACGTGAACTGGGCTTCATCTCTTGAAAGGGAATCACTGTGAAAATAGAATGTGGGCAGTGGTATAATGTTATGTACCTATTTACTTTGGTTTATAGGAAGAGTCCCCTTATTACTTGGAAGAAAATTTTAATTCTTTCCATTGTGGCTGTTGAAAAAGAAACGTGTCCTTTTGTAGGCTGAAAATAAAACTGCTTTATAAATAATGAACAGATGTGCAAAGTGCTCGAATGTTTTAATGAATATTTGTTATTTTCTTCAATAAATTTCAGTTTAAAAGTGTATAAAGTGCATTTTTACTTTGTCTCCAAGGGGGACTTGATGCATCTGAATTGGTAGATGCAAGAGTTATGGGTTCAATGCTGACTCAAATGGGATGAAAGGATCCTCACTCTTGCATCAAAGATCCTGTGCAGCAGCGTTGATCTTAATCATGTTGATAGGAATGGATGTGCATCACAAACTGCTCTTAATAGCACTAAATTGACACCAGAGTAGCACTGGGTTCAGTACTGTGGGAGATGAAAAGATGTCACCGATGCATGAAGAACACTTTTTGAGATTGAACTGAGGAAACTCTAGCTTCTAACAATGCCAAATGAACTTAGGTGCCCAGAATGGAATTTGTTCAATACCCTAAAACTTTATGCTTGCTATCTTTATAGCCACAGAATTTGTTTCTAAATTGCCATTGAATACGATAATGGAGCTAAAACACTATTACTCAGATTTGATTAATTGGTATATCACATTTCAGCACATTCTGCATGTATGCTAGGGGATAATTGGGAGAGTTTTCCGAAATGGGCATTGTTTTCGATGCCCGGGGGAGAGATTCCTAACAGTTTGAGAGGAAGTTTTCAAGCTTGCACATGTCCCAAATCTTGAAAAATTCCAGTCTTACCAGGGTGTGTTAAGCAAGGAAACCTCACTTGCTCCTTCGCATTTTCAATCCTGCAGACCTGTACTTGCTGCCTCCAGTTTTAGTTTTGAAAGCATACAGTAGTTGTCCACTAACTGGAATGAAAGAGCTGCTATTCCTTTATTTTATTTGCACTCCTTAAAGACTGCTCTCCTTGAGGAAATTCATATTTATCGCAGCAATATTCTCATTGCTGTCTTTTTCTAGTCATTTGGGAGATGTGGGTATCACTGGTTAGGCCATTGTTTATTGCCCATCCTGAATTTCCCTTTAGAAGGTGCTTATGAGCTGTAGCATTGAAATACAGTAGCTGAGGAGCACTCAGTGCTGCTACAAAAGAAGTTCCAGAATTTTGGGTGCGTGACAATTTCTTTAGATTTAGATTACTTAGTGTGGAAACAGGCCCTTTGGCCCAACTAGTCCACACTGACCCTCCGAAGAGCAACCCACCCAGACCCATTCCCCTACATTCACCCCTTCACCTAACACTACAGGCAATTTAGCATAGCCAATTCACCTAACCTGCACATTTTTGGACTGCGGGAGGAAACTGGAGCACCCGGAGGAAACCCATGCAGACACTGGGAGAATGTGCAAACTCCACACAGACAGTTGCCTGAGGTGGGAATTGAACCCGGGTCTCTGGCACTGTGAGGCAGCAGTGCTAACCACTGTGCCACCATGCCGTCCAATGATATGATGATATAGTTCCAAATCAGGATGTGCTTAAGAGGAGAACCTGCAGGTGATGGTGATGGTGTTCCCATTCATCTGACACGCTTGACTTTCCAGGTGATGGAGGTTACAGATTTGGAAGGTAATATTCATACGAACCTGTCTACATTGCTACAATGCATCTTTTAGATCGTACACTTCTGCAACTGTGCATTGGGGAAAGTGAATATTGACATTACTAGATGGAATGATCATCAAAGAGACTGCTTTATCTGAATGTTGATGAGTATTGTGACAACTGCACTTCTCTTGGCATGTGGACAGTATCCCATCATACTCCTGACTTTTGCCTCGTAGGAGATAGGCAGAGTTTGAAGAGTCAGGGTATGAGTTGCTTGCCACATAATTCCAATCCTATGACTTGTTCTTGCAATCAAGTACTTAAGTGGGTGGTCCATGTTTGCTAACTCCCAACATGTTGATACAGGGGCTGCAGTGAAGATGATGCCACTTAATATTAAGGGGAGTTGATTAGATTCTCTTCTGTTTGAGATGGTTATTGGATAAAACTTGTGTGGCACAAGTGTTATCTACAACTTATCAGACCAAGCCTGAGTGTTGTCTCGGGTTTGCTGCATTTGGATGTGGGATACTTTAGTATTTGAAGAGTTGCAAATGGAACTGAACAATGTGATCATCAGTGAACATCCCCACTTCTGACCTTGTGAGGGGAGACAGTATGTAGTGGTATTTTCTGGGTGAGTAATTTAGTGATCCCATCAATACTCTGGGGTCTCAGATTCAAATCTCTCATAGCAAATGCTGGAATTTGAATTCAAAAAATCTGGAGGAAAAGTTGTTACTGAAGCAGCTGAGGAGAGTTGTGCATAGGCCATACCAGAAAAACACCTACATCCGTGAATGATTGACCTTCCTCGACTTCAACTATCTTCCTTTTTGCTAGTTTTGACTCCAGCCAGAGCTTTCTCCTGATTCCCATTGGCTCCAGTTTTGCTCTGACTCCTTAATGCCATATTCACTCAAATGCTGCCTTAATGTTGAGGGTTGTCACTATCACTTCCTATCAGCTCTTCTGCCCATTTTCATAGAAGGCTTTAATGGGAGCTGAGAGTACAGGTTCTGCCAGGGCTGGAGTGTCATTAGCATATTGTTTCTTGAGTTGCTGGGCTGTTTTGAAACCTCTTCCACTTTGCACAGTGGAATAATGCTGTAGCAGAAGTGGAGGGTATCCTCAAAGTGAAGACAGCACAAGGACTGTGCTGGTCAGAGGTATCAAAATGATTGTAAACAGATGCAACTGCAAAATGTAGATCGGTGGTGATAAGGTCAAGTGCATCTTTCCTTGTTCCCTCGTCACCTGCAGATGAGTTTAGCAGTTGTATCCTTTTGGATCTGGCAGCATGGTCAGTACTCGTGCCACTGAACCAATCTTGGTGATAGATATTTGAAGTCCCAAATCTAATATATACTCTATGCTTCCTTCAATCATGGAGTGCTGATTCATCCATCAGGAATAGATGGGAATTGGTCATCAACAGGAAGCTTTGCTCAAGTCTCTATCCACAAGACTCATAGTCATATAATATGGTTCCACTCACCCATGCCAACCATGTATCCTAAACTTACCTAGTCCCGTTTGTCAACACCTGGCCCATATCCCTCCAAACCCTTCCTATTCATGTACCCAAGCAGATGCCTTTTAAATGTTGTAATTATACCCACCCCTACCACACCCTCTGGCAGCTCATTCCAGATAGGCACTCTGCATTGCCCTTCAAGTTCCTTTTAGATCTTTCTCCTTACTTTAGACATATGCTGTCTAGTTTTGGACTCTCCTACCTGGGGGAAAATACCTTGGCTATTCACCCTATTCCATGCCTCTCATGTTTTTATAAATCTCTAAAGTCACCCCTCTGTTTCCAATGCTCCAAGAGGAAAAAAAAAATCACAGCCTATTCAGCCTCTTTCTATCGCTCAAACTCTGCAATCTCAGCAATATCCTTATAAATATGGATGTATTTTTGCTCACTGAGCTGGAAGGTTCATTTTCAGACCTTTCATCACCATACTAGGTAACATCAGTGAGGAACTGGTGGCATAGCCTGCTTTCTATTTGTGTTTAAGTTTCCTTGGGTTGGTGATGTCATTTCTTGTTCTTTTTCTCAGGGGTGGTAAATGGGATCCAAGTCAATATGTTTGTTGATAGAGTTCCGGTTGGAATGCCATGCTTCTAGGAACTGTCATGCATGTCTCTGTTTGGCTTGTCCTCGGATGGATGTGTTGTCCCATTCTAGCTTGGTGTCTTTGGTCTTCAGGAATTCTTGGATGGAGTGGCGTGAGTCTTCTACTAAGCCCTACTCAGGCCTTTCCTGAGAAAAAGAACAGGAAATTACATCACCAACCCAAGGAAACCTAAACACACAAATAAAAAGTGGGCCATGCCATCAGTGCTTAATCCAGAGGCTCACTGATGATGTTACCTAATATAGTGAAAAAAATATCTGAAAATGAACCTTCCAATTCAGCAAGCAAGCCTACATCTGGAAACCAACCTGAGCTACAAATCTTCTCAAAACTAGCTAAATCTTTTCTGCATCCTTTCACGTTTAAGCACATGTTTCTCAGAGTAGAGAGACCAGAATTTTAGATTACTTAGTGTGGAAACAGGCCCTTCGGCCCAACAAGTCCACACCGACGCGCAACCCACCCAGACCCATTCCCTGACATTTATCCCTTCGCCTAACATTACAGGCAATGTAGCATAACCAATTCACCTAACCTGCATGCTTTTGGACTGTGAGAGGAAACCCACGCAGACACAGGGAGAATGTGCAAACTCCACATAGCCAGTCGCCTGAGGTGGGAATTGAATCCGGGTCTCTGGCGCTGTGAGGCAGCAGTGCTAACCACTGTGCCACCACGCCGCCCACTTTAAAGGATGCTACAATGCATTGTACGGGAATCGAACCTGGGCCTCCCATGTGGCAGCCGAGAATTCTACCATTGAACCAAATTGAATGCAGTATTCTAAAAATGGCCTCACCAATGTCCTGTACAGCTGCAACATGACATCTTCTTGGGGTCTTGAGTTAATGTTGAACATTCCCAGAGTAACTTCATCCCTTCTGTATACCACTCTGTCACTACTTCAAGTGGGTGAGTCCTTCTGGTGGAACAGGACATACCAGTGATGCTGATGATGTTGTTTGGGACTGTATATGTGTAAGGTATGACCACAGCTCCCCAGAATGTATTCAGAAAGTCTTTGTAGAATCAGAGGGCCTGGATCTGCCATTGTGTCTAATGCCTGGGTTAATGCTGGGTAGTTCATTTGGTTTAATTTGTTTTCTTAGACTTTATACCAGCTGTATACCACTGTGTGGTTTGTTAGGCAGTATCTGAGGCAGTTGGGTCAACCATGTTGTTGTGGTTGTGGAGTCAAATCTAGATGAGATCAGTATGGCATATCTCTTTCCCTGAAGGACATTCGTAACCAGATAAGTTTTTAAAACAATCGACAGGGTTTTGTTTTTGAGTTCCATTTCAGCATCTGCTATGGTGAGATCTGAATCAGAGCATTAGTCTGGGCTTCTATATTACCAGATTTTATATTAGCACTATGCCAATGCCACCCCATACCTACTGTGATTGTGTTACATGATAAAATTGAGAAAGCCCAGTTGATAATGATTGTCTGTCTATTCATAGACCCATTAGAAGACAAACAAAGCCTATATGACTGGTGGAGTCCATGTGGACTCTGTAGAGTAGTCCGATTCTCTCCCCACAGTCTGCAGATTTATTTTTGTACAAGCATCCATTCAGGTTCCCTTTGAAGTCATTGTTGTCTTTGCCTACAAGAGTCGTGGAATGAGCATTCCAAATTATTTAACATTCACTAAGAAGAAGGTTCTTTCTCACATTCTTTCCTTGCATCTCTTACCCAAACCTCAAATCTGTGTCCTTGGTTTATATCACAAGCTAAGCACAACATATTTTCTTTGCCTAACATGTTTAAATCTGTCAATATTATACATCCATATGTCAACTTCCTGTGCTCAAGAAGAAAACCATTCCTCCAAACTAATCTTGTGTATGAAATCTCTCATCCCAGGAACGATTCTGGTAATTTTTTTGTATCCTCTCAAGAACTCATACGTTCTTAGGGAATTATAGTGACCAGAACTGGATACAGTACCCTTGTTGTAGCCTTTACAAAGATTCTGAAGTCTATAGGAGAAAGTGAGGACTGTAGATGCTGGAGATCAGAATCGAAGATGTGGTGTTGGAAAAGCACAGCTGGTCAGGAAGCATCTGAGGACCAGACGAATCAACATTTCGGGCATAAGCCCTTCATCAGGAATGAGGCTTGTGGACCAAGGGAGCTGAGAGATAAATGGGAGGGGGTGGGACGAAGGTAGCTGTTATGCGGAGGTGGATGAAGGTGGGGTGAAAGTGATAGGTCAGAGAGGAGGGTGGAGCAGTAGGCAGGAAGGAAGATGGGCAGTTAGGACAGTTCAAGGGGGTGATGCAGAGTTGAAAGGTTGGAACTTGGATAAGATGGGGGGGAGGGGAAATAAGGAAATCCACATTGATCCCATGTGGTTGAAGGGTCCCAAGGTGGAAGATGAAGCTTTCTTCCTCCAGGTATCAGGTGGTTAGGGTTTGGTGGTGGAGAAAACCCAGTAGGTGCATGTCCTTTGCGGAATGGGAGGGGGAGTTAAAGTGTTCAACCACAGGGTGATGGGGTTGTTTAGTGCGGGTGTTCCAGAGATGTTCTCTGAAATGATCCGCAAGTTGGTGTCCAATCTCTCAATGTAGAGGAGACCACATCAGGTGCAACGGATCCTACACCAGTAGATGATGTGTATGGAAGTACAGTAAATCTGTCGGACATGGAAGAATCCTTTGGGGCTTTGGACAGAGGTGAGTGGGGAGGTCTGGGCGCAGGTTTTTGCACTTCTTACGGTGGCAGGGGAAGGTGCCGGGGATGGAGGGCGGGTTGAAGTGGGAGCTGGACCTGACAATGGAGTCGCAGAGGGAATCGTCTCTCTGGAATGCTGATAGGGTTGGAGGGAAATATATTTCTGTGGTGGGGTCTGTTTGTAGGCGGCAGAAATAGCAGAGGATGATGTGATATATCCAGAGGTTGGTGGGGTGAAAGATGAGGACCAGGAGGGTTCAGTCCTTGTTGTGTTTGGAGGGATAAAGTTTAAGGGCGGAGGTGTGGGAAGTGGATGAGATGTGCTGGAGGGCATCATTGAGGGGAGGGGACATTGCGGTCTTTGAAGAAGGAGGCCATCTTGGATGTTCTACGGTGCAATTTGTCTTCCTGGAGCAGATGCGGCCGGGACAGAAGAATTGGGAATAAGGGATAGCGTTTTTACAAGACGCAGGATGAGAGGAGGTGTAGTCCAGATAGCTGTGGGAGGCGGTGAGTTTGTAGTAAATGTCTGTATTGTGTCAATCGCTGGAAACAGAGATGGAGAGGTCAGGTAAGAGGAGGGAGGTGTCCAAGATGATCCAGGAAAACATGAGGTTGTAAGGTGTTAGTGAGGTTGAGGAACTGTTCAACTTCCTCGCGGGAGCACGAGGTAGCGCCAATGCAGTCATGTAGCAGAGGAAAAGTGGGGAATGGTTCCAGTTTAGCTGCAGAAGACAAACTGTTCCACAAACCCAATGAACAGGCAGGCATAGCTGGGGCCCATGCGGGTGCCCATAGCTACCCCTTTGGTCTAGAGGAAGTGGGAGGATTGGAAAGAGAAATTGTTGAGCGTAAGGACCAGTTCAGCCAGTCGAATGACAGTGTCAGTGACTGGTTGGGTCAATGTGAGAGGAAGAAACAGAGGGATGGGAGGCCTTCATCATGGCAGATAGATGTATACAGGGGACTGGATGTCCATGGTGAAGATAAGACATTTGGGGCTGGGGAAACAAAAGTCATGGAAGGAGGTGGAGGGCGTGAGTGGTGTCCCGAACATAGGTGAGGAGTACCTGGACTAAAGGGGGCAGGACTGTGTTTAGGTATGCAGAGGTAAGTTTGGGTGGGGCAGGAGCAAGCTGAGACATTGGGTCAACTGAGGCAGTCAGGTTTGTGAATTTTGGGGAGGTAGAATGTGGGGTGCGGAGTTCCTAGACTATGAGGTTGGAGGCCTTGGCTGGGAGATCCCCTGAGGTGATGAGGTTGTGGATGGTCTGGGAGATGACGGTTTGGTGATGGAAGGTGAGGTCATGGTTGAGGTGCAATTGGAGGAGGCATCAACAAGTTGGCGCCTGGCTTCAGCGGTATAGCGGTCGGTGTGCCAAACTATCACAGTGACCACATTCTATGCTGGTTTGATCGTGATGTTGGAGTTGGAGGGGATGGAGGGTTGTGCGTTGCTCCGAAGTCTATATCAAGCTTCAGAAAATATTCCTTGCTTTTGTACTTAATGAAACCCAATTTGGTGTTGGTGGTGGAGAGTGGATGCTTGTCAAAGTGGTGCACATAAGCTCCCAGATCCCTTCGCTCATTCATTAGGATCATGCCATTAAATATATATCACTAATCATAATCTCTTATGCCAAAATACTTCACCCCATATTTCTTTGTTATGAAGTTCCATCACTATTCTGATAGTCAATGTCTTGTTACTGGTAATTGGTAACACTTCCAAGTTTGGTATTATCTGCACATTTTGAAATGTAACTCTATATTCCAAGAGCAAGTTATTTATATATTGAGTGGGGCTAGTACTGAGACTATCTACTATCCTCTTCTCTGAAAAGCTGTTGCTGTTTTCTGCCTTTAAGCACTGTTTTGTTTTAATTCCAAGTTGACATGGACTATTCCAAGAGCTTTCAATGTGGTGATCCTTCATCAAATACCTTTCAAATATCCATATACACAACATTTACATGTCCCTTTACCGGGCTTGTTATTTAATTAAAAATGAGATTAGTCAAATATGTGCCTCTTATAAATCTGCTGACTCTGCTAATATAAGAACAAAAGAGCTAGGAGCAGGAGTAGGCCACCTGGTCCTTCAAGTCTGCTTCGCATTCAGTAAGATCATGGCTGATCTTTACATGGCCTCTGTTCCAGTTACCCACCAGCTCACCATACCCCTTAAATCCTTTACTGTTCAAAAAATGATCTATCTTAGTTTTGAAAGCATTTACTGAGGAAGCCTCAACACTTCACTGGGCAGGGAATTCCATAGACTGACAACCCTCTGGGTGAATATGTTCCTTCTCAATTCAATCCTAAATCTGCTCCCCCTAGTTTTGAGGCTATGTCCTCTTGTCCTAGTTTCATCTGCTAGTGGAAACATCCTCTCAACTTCTATCTTATCTATTCCCTTCATAATTTTAGATGTTTCTATAAGATCCTCCCTCACTCTTCTAAATTCCATCGCGTATAATCCCAATCTACTCAGTCTTTCCTCATAAGCCAACACCCTTAACTCCAGAATCAACCTAGTGAACCTCCTCTGCACCCCCTCCAGGGGTAGTACATCCTTTTCAAGTAAGGAGACCAAAACTGCATGCAGTACTCCAGGTGTGGCCTCACTAGCATCCTATACACTGCAACATAACTTCCTACTTTTAAACTCAATCCCTTTAGCAATGAAGGACAAAATTCCATCCACCTTCTTAATTACCTGTTGTACCTACAGACCAACCTTCTGTGATTCATGCACAAGGACATCCAGGTCCCTCTGCACAGAAGCATGCTACAATTATTTGTTACCATTCTAGTCTTTTTTACTGTTACTCCTATCAAGATGGTTGACTTTTCATTTATTAACATTGTACTCCATCTGCCAGACCCTGTCCACTCACTTAAACTGTCTATGTCCCATTGCAAAGTTTTACAGTCCTCTGCACACTTTGCTCTACCACACATCTTAGTGTCACCCACAAACTTTGACACACTAATGTGGTCCCCAACTCCAAATCATCTATGTAAATTGTGAATAATTGCAGTCCCAACACTGATCCCTGAGGCATACCGCAAGTCACCGATTGCCAACCACAAAAGCACTCATTTATCCCCACTCTTTGCTTCCTATTAGTTAACCAATCCTCTATCCATGCTAATACATTGCCCATAACCCCTTGCATCCTTACCTTATGCAGCAGCCTTTCGTGCAGCACCTTGTCAAATGCCTTTTGGAAATCTAGATACACCACATCTACAGGGTTCCCATTGTCCACTGTGCTCGTAATGTCTTCATAGAATTCCAGAAGATTAATTAAGCATGACCTGACCTTCATGAACCCATGCTGCGTCTGCCCAATGGAGCAAGTTTTATCTAGATGCCTCGCTATTCCTTCCTTGATAATAGACTCAAGCATTTTCCCCATTATAGAAGTTAAGCTAACCGGCCTATAGTTCCCCATCTTTTGTCTACCTCCTTTTTAAAACAGTGGTGTCAGATTTGTTGTTTTCCAATCTGCTGGAACTGCCCTAGCGTCCAATGAATTTTGGAAAATAATCACAAGTGCATTTGCTATTTCTCCTACCATATGTTTTAGTACCTAGGATGCATTCCATCAGGGCCAGGAGACTTGTCTACCATTAACTTGTCCAACACTACCTCTTTTGTGATAATGATTGTTTCCAGGTCCTCACCTACCTTTGTCTCTTTGTCAATTACTATCATGTTATTAGTGTCCTCCACTGTGAAGATCAACACAAAATATCTGTTCAATGCCTCAGCCATTTCCTCATATCCCATTAATAAACCCCCCTTCTCATCCTGTAAAGGATCAATGTTTATTTAGACATGTTACAATGTTTACTCTTTAATTTCATATTTTATAGAAACTTTTGCTATCTGTCTTTACCCTAAAATTAAATTGTTACAATTCATTTTTTAAAAAGTATAAAATGTGATAGGGCTATTTCAAAGAGAATTCAGGTCCAGCACCACTGAAATAGATCATTGGGCTATTTGTCACATTGCTGTCTGCCATGTCTGCCATGTTTCCTTTAATACAACAGTGATTCCCTTTGGACCTTCCTTCAGGCAAGAGATTGACCTACAGGACCATGATTTCCATCACAGGTAAGAAAAGGAATCAAAGCTGTGATGACATAGTGGTCATGTCACTGTATTAATAATCAGTTGCCCAGACTATGGTGGAATTTGAGAGTTCTCTGTCACTTACATTTTAACAGATTACGAGACGAGGTGAACTTTTTTGGGTGTTTGGTTTAATTAATAGAAGGGTTCACAGCCATGTCATGATGAGTTCCCAAACTGTTACGACATAGCAGTGAACCCCACAGTTAATTAAACCAAACACCCAGAAAAGCTCACCTCACCTCGTAATCTGCTAATGTATGAGTGACAAAGAAGTCACAAATTCCAGTATCTAAAGAAAATAATATCAATTTATTCTTTAAAAGTGAACATTAAACAACAACTATTCACAACTCTAAGACCCCTCTTTCTCTTAACTGCTTATTACCTGCCCCCAACTCTATAACAATATACTGTTCCAATAAAACCCTTACTAAAATTACATCAACTTAATTTCAAAACCCACACAGTGGCTGTCGTCTCTGGTGTCTTTCTTCTTCCAGGTGAAGATCTCCTGGAGTCATCTTTCTTTTTACTTTGAAGATGTTTCATATAGAAGGATACCTTTGATAGAATGTTTCAAATGGCAGTTGCTCTGTCTGACTTTCAAACTGCCTACCTTTTTTACACGCCCAACATTGGATCGTCTCATTGGTTCGATGTTGGCAGCACAACAAATTCAAACTCAATTGCGTTTTAGTAACCTGGGTCATAATTTAAATTGGTTAAATTCAAATTGTTGTCAAAACAACAACCAACTCAGGTATCAATTTCACAGCCAAATGTTACATATTTTCAATTTTCCAGCATTCTCTAGGACTGCTAGTTAGTCATATGACAGGTGCTTGTCAACTTGGTGCAAAACAATATTCCCTCTCTGTTAAAGGTACAGTACACGTCTTCAACATTCATAACAACAGTCCAGGCAGCATACTGGTAAATTTCCTCTGTACCTCTCTAAATGTATCTTTCCTACAATGAGGCGACCAGAACTAAACACAATATTCCAAATATGGTCTGACCATGTCTCTATAGAGCTGCAGCTTAACCTCACTGCTCTTAAGCTCAATTCCCCTGCTAATGAAAGCCAACACACCATATGCCTTTTTAACAACCCTATCAACTTGGGTGGCAACTTTGAGTGATCTGTGGACGTGGAGCCCAACATCCCTCTGTTCCTCCACACTGCCAAGAATACTGCCTTTAACCCTATATTCTGCATTCAAACTCCACCTTCCAAAATGAATCACTTCACACTTTTCCAGGTTGAACGCCATCTGCCACTTATCAGCCCAGTTCTGCATCCTGTCGATATCCCATTGCAACCTGCAACAGCCCTCCAACTATCTGCAACTCCACCAACCTTCATAGCGTCAGCAAACTTACTAAGCCACTTTTCCATTCCTCATCCAAGTCATTTATAAAAATCACAAACAGCAGAGGTCCCAGAACCAATCCCTGTGGAACACCACTAGTCACCGAGCTCCAAGTTGAATACTTTCCATCTACCACCACCCTCTGTCTTCCATGGGGAAACCTTACCAAACGCCTTGCTAAAATCCACGTACACCACATCCACTGCTCAACCTTCATCAACGTGTGTTTTGTCATATCCTCAAAGAATTCAGTAATGTTTGTGAGGCATGCCCTGCCCCTCACAAAGCCATGCTGACTATCTCTAAAGAACCTATGGTTTTTCAGTAATCATACATCCTGTCTCTCAGAATCATCTCCAATACTTTGCCCACCACTGACGTATGACTAACTGGTCTGTAATTCCCTTTCTTGAACAAGGGAATGACATTTGCCACCCTCCATTCATCTGGCACTACTCCAGTGGATAGTGAGGATGCAAATATCATCAGCAAAGGCGCAGCAATCTTTTCCCTTGTGGTAATCTAAGATATATTCCGTCTGGTCCAGGGGATTTAACTATCCTTATCTTTTTCAAAATTTCCAACACAACCTCCTTCTTAACATCAAACTGCTCTAGCATATCAGTCTGTTTCACACTGTCCTCAGAAACGCCAAGGTCCCTCTCAGGAGTGAATACTAAAGCAAAGTATTCATTAAGGACCTCCCGTACTTCCTCTGATTCCAGGCACAAGTTCCCTTCACTGTCCCTGATTGGCCCTACCCTCACTCTGGCTATCCGCTTGTTCCTCACATATGTGTAGAATGCCTTAAGGTTTTCTTTAATCCTACACACTAAAGCATTTTCATGCCCTCTTCTAGCTCTCATAAGTCCATTCTTCAGTACCTTTCAGGCTATCATGTAACCTTCTAAAGCCCTGTCAGATCCTTGCCTCCTCAACCTCAAGTAAGCTTCCTTCTTCCTCTTAACGAGATGTTACATATTCCTTGTCATCCAAGGTTCTTTCAACCTACCATCCCTTCCTTGTTTCAGTGGGACAAACTTGCCCAGCACTATCAGCAGGTGCTTCCTAAACAATCTCTATACTTCTGTTGTGCAGTTGTTGCCCCTTTATTACTTCTTAAAATAAGCTAGGAGTTGATCGTGTGCTTTGGACTGTGAGCAGTAGCTTATATGTTTTTCAGAGAGAACAAACAAACTGATACTGGTTGATGAGGCTAGGAAGTTGATTGCAGGTTGAATTTTTGACTCAGGAGAGGCATTATGCTCAGACAGGTGACAGATGATTGAATGTTACCTCACAGGGCCCTCACAAGCAGGTTACTGCCAAGAGATTGACAAAGCAAAATTAGCACAGGTTTTGAACTGTGAGAAGATGGCAGGATTATGGATACCAAAGTTACAAGATGGAGATTGAAGTGCTCACCGATTATCCTCCCTTTATCAACTTATTGAATGTTTGGAGAATAAAATCTGTAATATGAACCAAGTGAACTTTCCTTGGAGCTGACTGAAAGCTATTTGCATTGACTATGTCTTCAGAAACCAGGCAAGATTCAATCCTAAGTGCCCGTGATACTATGGATTGGGAAGACTGCTTAAGTAAACTGACCAATTTATTTATTTTTGATTTATCCCTTAACTATGTTTGTCTGTTTTTGTGTGAGTGGAGTGTAAAATCAAAGGAGATTGGGTTTAAATCATAGACATTAGATTACCTAGTTGTTTGACTTTACTTTCTAAAGCTGCTGTGTAATTAATACATTATTTTGTTTAAGCTATAAACTCGGTGTCTGGTGGAGGTTGTTCACAAAATCTGATCTTGGTTATTTGAAAAGTCTGTTTAGGAACAATGGGGCATCTTTGAGGGTCAGTGAGTACTTTAATTTTATTGTGTTGCGAATGGAGGGATAAAGAGGCGAAATTGATTTGGCTCTCCATCTCCATGTCATAACGAACACTATCTTTCTCTACTTTCCCTTTAGAATACTCAATCAATCTCGTTGTTGGATTTGAGTTTTAGTTAATGTTGTGGGGTGTTAATCTAAAGTAAAATTATGGCTAGATTATTTCCTTTAATACTTATTTACGTACATGTAAAGTTGCCACAGACTCAGAAGGCCATAAGGCTTCACTGTCATTAAAGAGAGATGACTACTAGTGGTTTAACCTGAGGGTCACCATGTCTTAGGCAAGGAAAGAGCTTGAGAAGGAGATTTCTTCTTCCTTCACTGTTCCCCAGCTCCACAATTACAATTGTGCTACTAGTTTGATTTCTGACCATCCCTTTGTACAATATGTTTTTTGAAAATCGTAATTGTTTCATGCCATTTCCTTTACTTTTTTTCATTACGCACCTTTTGTGCTTTATCAAGAGTTAATTTTTCTGTTCATAGATTTGTTTTTAAAGATGTAAAATAATAGACAATAAGGTAAATATAGTAGAACACATTTCAGTGCCTTACTTCAGTTTTCATCTATCATACAAATGGTGGCACAGGCAGGAAAAAATATGCTTAATGTGGAAAGGTTCTGGATTATTTGAATTAACAAGAACACTATGATTTTACTTACCATGAGATGCATAATTCCAATTTTATTTCTAAATGTCAACTATACAGGGCTTTATATAGATTGCAAGATTCCAATAATAGCTGAAAATGAGGAGGTGAAAGAAGAGATGCTTGTAAAATTGCAGTAATAAAGAAGTGGTATTATGTGTTGGAGGTGCAATGATTAAACCCCTGGATTATGATGGACTCATCCTTCAAGTATTAAAAGAGATGGCTAATGATTTGGTGGATACATTGGTGTTAATTTTCCAAAATTCGCTGGATTCTGGAACAGTTCAACCAGACTGAAAAGTAGCTTTAATCAAGAAAGGAGAGAGACAGAAAACAGGAAATGAGAGCCAGCCACCTAATGCCAGGTGTGGGCAAAGTGTTTGAATCAGTCATTGAGAAAATTATAGCTGGGTATCTAGAAACACTCAAGGTAATTAGGAAGAGTCAGCATGGTTATGTGGAAGAATAATATCTTTAACCAATTTATTTGAGTTCTTTGAATGACTACCAGATACTGTTGCCAAAGTGGGACCAATAGATGTACTTGGATTTCCAAAAGACATCTGACAAGGTGCCAAATAAAACATTATTGTTCAGTCAGAGTTTATAGGAATTACAGGATAAAAAATAACATTAGGAATTAACGATAAAGGATTGGCTGGCTGGCAGAAAACATAATATGCTTAAATGTGTCTTTTCCTGACTGACAGGTTATAACAAGTGGGATCTTCAAGGATCTGTTCTGCGGCCGTGGTTTTCTACAATTCATATCAATGACTTAGATGATTGGATCAAAAACATGGCAGCTAAATTTGTAGATGACACATAGATAGATAGGAAAGCACATTGTGAAAGAGGACATGGGGGTTGCAAACAGATTGATTGACTGAGTGGGCAAAAACATGACAGATTAAGTATAATGTAAAGTTATTCAAAAATCGGCATATTATTTAAATGGAGAATGACTGCAAAGTTTTAAGGTACAGAGAGATCTAGGTGTTCTGGTATGAGACTTAAGACATTAGTATGCAGGTAGAGAAATTAATTAATAAGACTACTGGAATGATATCCTTTATTATAAGAAGAAATGAGAATATAAGTAAGGATCTAATTCTTCAATTATGTAGGACATTAGAGAGACCATATCGAGATCAGTGTGGAGTTTTGGTCTCCTTATTTAAGGAAAAAAGAATAAACGCATTGAAGCTTGTTCAGGTATACTAAATTGGTTGAATTGAGTGGGTTGTCTTACAAGGAAAGGTTGGATATACTGGTCTTAATTCCCACTGGAGTTTACAAGAGTGAACTAGGCAAAAGTGGGTACTGCAGATGCTGGAAAAGCACAGCGGGTCAGGCAGCATCCGAGGAGCAGGAAAATCGATGTTTCAGGCAAAAGCTCTTTAGGAATTCCTAATGAAGGGCTTTTGTCAGAAACATCGATTTTCCTGCTCCTCAGATGCTGCCTGGCCTACTGTGCTTTTCGAGCACCAGTCTAATCTTTACAAGAGTGAAGGTGATTTGATTGAATTTTGTCAGATCCTTTGTAGTCTTGACAAGGTGGATATGTGGTAACTATGTTCCATCTTGTGGTTAAATTCAAAACTCTATGATATTTAGAAAATAGGGGTTGAAGAGAAACTGTTTCCCTCGCAGCTAATGCAACATTAGAACTCCGCCTCAAGCTGACGGAAGCGGGATTATTGAATATTTATGAGATGGAAGTAAACAGACGTGTGTTAGGCAAGGGACTCAGAGGTTATCTGAGCAGATACAAATATCGAATTCAAAACTCAAACAGATTAGCAGAGATCTTATTAAGGGACGTAGCAAACTTGTGGGGCCGAATGGCCTACTGTTTTTCCTAATTTATATGTTTGCCTGTTCATAAAAATACACACACAATTACTTATTTATGTTTTTCTAACCAGATTGATGTTTGTAAGTTTTTGTGGATTGCTGACTCTCATTTGCAAAATTGAAGATATGAAAATTTCTCTTGAAGTAAGTTTAATTAATGAAATGTGAAACATCTTTAACTTTCTCCTATTAAAATTGGTATTCATGTGACTTTTTCTTTCTGTTTTGGATGTCCATTTGGTGTTAATATAGCCAAGACTTACAACAGAATATGTATTAATGCGCATCTCAAGCATCTAAAATTAAAGTTTAAATCCAGCACAGATGGAGAGAATGAGTTGTTCCTGTAACTAATGCTATTTAAATTAATCAGTTTTTTCTTTGGTTGCTGATGGATTAATTTATCATATACTGGAACAGCATTATAAGCAATCTACTGGCCAGTACGGTTTATGAAAATATTGTATTTGTGGAGTGGCAAATTTTTCTGATAGATGTCAAGTTTTAAATTGAAAATTGAAGAATCAGACCAACTCCATGTTGACAATGCAACAGCATGGCCCTTCTAACAATATTATGAAGGAGATCTGTAACGGAGTAAAACAGTTTGTTAATCTCAATACAAAATTGTTTTCTTCGATTTAGCCTGGATCATAAGGGTAAGTAGTTATACTATGACCTGACATATACTTTATTTAATCTGACTGATAATCTTATTATGCAGTAAAGCTTTTCCCTCAGGCATTCTTGAAATTATTTTGCCGAGGGAATAGAAATAGAGAATTTCCCATGTCATGAAAACTAATAAGTGAGTCCATAATGTCCTGAGTGACTCCCATTAATTGGTACTACTGATTTAGTTAGCATTAGATAATGAATATCACTTAGCCTTTTAAACCCATGCTGGCTCCATGCAAGAGCAATTTAGTCAGTCTTGCTGCTTTTTCTGTGTAAAACACAGCAAGCCAGGCAGCATCAGGAGATGGAGAAGTTGACGTTTCGAGTGTAACCCTTTTTCTGTGTAGCCATGCAATTATTTTTCCTTCAATTACTTATCCAGTTCTCTTCTTTGTGTCCAATTCTCTTTTTAAAGACATGATTAAATGGATTTGGTAGATTCAGACCCTAAACACTTGTTGTGTAAAATAATTTCCTCATGGTGGTTTTCATTTATTTGCCAATCATCTTACATCTGTATTCTCTGGTTTTCAACCTTTCCACAAATTAGAGCAGTTTTTCCCTACTCTCTTGATTTCTTATGCTTGAAAACATGTCAAATCTTCGCATAATTTTCTCTTTTGTAGGGAGGTTAACCACCACAGTTCTACAGTGGCAGGTTCCTTTGCTGAAATGGCAGTCCCAGGAGGTGGCAGTGGGAGCAACGTAAGCCAGAATGAGGCACGGTCTGCTTTGGCGTGATGGGCCCAGCGTCAAATTTGAGCCCAGTCTGGGACCCAGCAGCTTCAGCAGTGGTTGCATTACCGAGGTCAGCCCAGCGCAGGCTTATGGTGGCAATGTCAGTGGAGGCAAGATAGTGCTGAAGAATGGTGACATGGTTCCAGTAGCGGCAGCATGGCTCCAGGACATGGCTGAGCCCAGGTATCTGATGGCAAAGGCAGTGGCATGGAGGCAGCATGCGTGGACCTGGGGCACCTGAGTATTCGCAGACTGAGGGATGGACTTTGTGGCTTTTTTTTGTCTGGTGGTGAGGACTCATGGCAGAGGCATGGGAGTGATCTGGGCATTTCTTTTGGCTGTTTCTTTAATTTCTGCTTCTGTTCTAATTCTGTCTTTTGTATACTAAGATGGCACTGGAGAATGGCAACTGTGCACTTTTCACTGTATCTTGTATTCCTGTACTCAGTTATGTGACAATAAAATCTAAATCTAACTAAAGTTATCCCCTCCCTAGAACAATTTTTATTAATCTTCATTGCTTCTCTCTAAATCACTTACATCCTAAAGTATAGTGCCCAGAATTGGAAGCAGTATTGCCGCTGAGCAAGGACCAAGGTTCATCACAACTTCCATAGCTTCTTTGCCACATACTCCATGCCTTCTCGTATAAAAGTTGCAGTTCCATATACCTTCTATTTTTACAACCGCCCATTCTCCAATAATTTGTTTATGTATCCTCTCTGGTCTATTTATGAATTCTCTATTCTGTGTTTTATTTAACCTGGCATGTAATGATGGCTTCTATCAGTCTTTCTCTGTCCTTGCAGTTCACAATTCTGCCAGATATATGTCTCCATCAAATTTTTCAATTGTTCTAATCACTAATAAGCATCAAGAAAAGCATATCCCAGAGGTCACCAATATATACTTAGCTCTAGTCTAATCTGAATAAATGACCTTTCATCGATACTGTTTACTGTCACTAGGATCTTTAATTTTGTCATAAGCCTACAATGTGGAACTTTATCAAATGTCTTTGAAGTCCATGTACACATCAAAGCACTCTGTGACCTCATCAAAAAAATCTAAATTGGGTGTTAAGCACGATTTGTTTTTAACAAGTCAATTTTAGCATTCTTTAACTTATCCACATTTCTTCAAATGCAACTTAATTTTAAATTCCTAAAAAGGCCACAAGATTTACGATAGGAGAAAGGGGTGCTGATTGGCTAAAACATTGCCATGGAGAAAGCAACAAGGAATTATGGGGTTCCTAAGTTTCTTGGTACTTCAAGTAAGCACAAGACATGATTGTATTCCCTATCATTTTTAGCAAGTATAAATGAGCTAAGTTAGGAGCTTTACTGATTATCTTAAATTGGTTAGTATTGTAGCTGTTTGTGTACAAGATTAGGCAGCGCTTGCAGAACAATCATAGAATCACATCTAACAGTATGTTTTATTTTGTAATTTCATCCCAATATCTAAAAGTTTTTCCACTGCTAAAGTTAAAAGGTTGACCTGTATCCTTGCACACCTCTGTCGAAGGTCGAAGAAACAAAATCTGTAATTTTCAATGTTCTGGCATCAGCTCCCCATATCTAAGAAGGATGCACAGTACAGCCACAATTTTCACCCTCATTTCACTTGGCATACTTCAATGCAACCATTCCAATTATGTTGACTTTTCAATTTTAAGTACAGCTAGCCTTTCTAGCTTTTTAAAATTAATTAATGGGATATGAGAATTGACAGTAAGGTTGGCATTTATTGTCCATTTTAATTTCCCTTGAGAAACTAGTATTTAGCTGCCTTTTTGAAACTTTGCATTCCTTCTGGTGTAGGTACTCCTGCAGTGGTGTTAGGAAGGGATTTCCAGATTTTTGACCTAGTGACAGTGAAACATCAATGATATAATGACATGTCAAGATTGTGTGGCCTAGGGGGGAAATTTCATTCTGCTCTTGTTCTTGGTGGTAGTTTGAGAGTTTGGAAAGTGCTTTGATGAGTTGCAGCAGTGAATCTTGTAGATGGTGTGTACTGCCACCATTGTGTCGCAGTGGTGGAAGAAGTCAATACTTAGGGTGGTGGATAGAGTAGCTCTCTCAATGTCGGCAAACCTAAAGATCATTGACTTCAGAAAGAAAGGAGAACACACCCTCATCTACATAAACGGAGCTGAGGTTGAGAAGGTGGAGAACATCAAGTTCCTAAGAGTGATGATAACCAACAACCTGTCCTGGATTTCCTGTAGATGCAACCATCAAGAAGGCACAACAATGTCCCTTTTTCCTCGGGTGCTCAGAAAATTTGGCATATCTGTAAGGACCCTCATCAACCTTTACAGATACACCATTGAAAGTGTGCTGTCCGGGTGCATAGTGGGCTGGTATGGCAACTGCTCTGCCCAGGACTGTAAGAAACTACAGTAAGAAGTTTGTGTGCACAGCACAGCCCAGACCATCACAGAAGCCAACCTTCCATCCATGGACTTCATTTCATGGCGTATTGCCATGGAAAAGGCTGCCAACATCATCAAAGACCTATCACACCCCAGTAATGCTCTCCTACAACCTCTTCTTTCAGGCAGAATATACAAAAGTTTGAACTCACGCACCAGCAAATTCAG
Organism: Chiloscyllium plagiosum; assembly: GCF_037043375.1. NCBI lineage: Eukaryota > Metazoa > Chordata > Chondrichthyes > Orectolobiformes > Hemiscylliidae > Chiloscyllium > Chiloscyllium plagiosum. The sequence goes on from NW_028270156.1 coordinate 54,723,914, forward strand.
GAATAGTTTCTTCCCGGCCATTATTAGACCGATGAATGGACTCTCTTAATTCAAATAATGCTGATCTTGCTAATGTTGATCTTGCCTAGCACACACCCTGTGCAATGTAACCTATATTTCTCTTAAGTTTTTTTTCACCTGTTATGTTTTTGCTTACTCTGATTTGCCTGTCCTGCTCATAAATAAAGCTTTTCACTGTACTCAGGTACACATGACAATAAATAAATGAATTGAGTGGTTTGCATGTCATGGATAGTGTTGAACTTCTTAAGTGTTGTTGGAGCTGTCCTCATCCATACACCTGGGACAGGCTTACATAAAACTCCTGACTTGTGCCTTGCGAATTACTCGCCACACATTACCAACCTCTGACTTGCTCTTGTAGCTAAGTATTCATATGGCTGGTGCAGTTAAGTAACTCCCAGGATATTTATGGTGAAGAATTCAGTGGTGTCAATACTATTAAATGCCATAGGTAGATGGTTAGATTCTCTTTTGTTGGAGATGGTGTGATGGTGTAAGTGCGTACTGTACCTTTAAGAGAGACTGGAAGTTGGCACTAACTTAAAGAGGCACAGAGTATGCTAAAAGATTTTAAAATGTAACATTTGGTTGACACAAATAGCTGGTGCTGTGTTGCCATGGTACAAAAACAAATTCAAATTTAGCCAATCAGTTTAAATTATGTTGCAGACACCAAAACCAATCAAATTTGAATTTTACTCTTGGGATGACATCAAACCAATGAAATGATCCCATGTTTTGGGGTATAAAGCTGGATATTTTGAACAGTTGGGGAGAACAGCAATGAGCACCAATAAACAGACTGCTAGTTGAATAGCACCCTGAAAGGTACCAGTCCATAAGAGATTTGTGCAGCAGAACACCAAAGTCAACCTCGAAGAATCTACAGTGAACGTTCGACATCTGAAGACTATCTGAAGACTGGCTTTGAAATTGATTTTGCCGTAAACTTAAGAGGGAATTTATCAGACCAGTATTGTAGAGTGTGAGGAAAAGATAGATGTAAGAGAAAGGAGTTGTAAACTGTTGGACTTAAAGAATAAAATTGTTAATTTTTACTTTAAATAGTGACCTCTGGGATAGTCTTTTGCCTCTCAAAATTCAACAGATTGTGGTGCGAGGTGAGCTTCTCTGTGCATCACTTTAAATTAGCAGAGGGGGTTACCCTGTGTCATAACAATGGCCATTGGCTAGTATTTTGCATTGTCCACATCTTCCTGGATGTGAACATAGACTGCTTCAGAATCTGAGGAATCATGAACATGGCCGAACACTCTACAATTATTGACAAACATACCCTCTTCATGACATGATGATGGAGGGAAAGTCATTTCAGAAGCATCTGAAGATGACTTAACTTAAGAGACTAACCTGGAAAGTCTTGGATCTGAGATATTCAGCATCGGTCAACTCCAAACACTTTATCAATTTTTATCTCATCCAACATCACACTATCTCCTCTTTAGCTATGACTTTGCATCTGTCCTTGCCAAGATAGGAGTTGCTGCCATAGACCTCATTTAGTAAATCAGCCATCCTCACCCTATCCATGGATGTAAGTTTGCTCGCTGAACTGGAAGGTTCATTTTCAGACGTTTCATCACCATACTAGGTAACATCTTCAGTGAGCCTCCGGATGAAGCACTGCTGATGATTCCTGCTTTCTATTTATATGTTTGGGTTTGACATCACCATTCATATGTTTAGTCATGATATCACCCACCCAAAGAAACCCAAACATATAAATAGAAAGCAGGAAGCATCAGCAGTGCTTCGTCCAGAGGCTCACTGAAGATGTTACCTAGTATGATGATGAAACGTCTGAAAATGAACATTCCAGCTCAGCGAGCAAACCTACATCCAGAACCTCAACCTGAGCTACAAATCTTCTCAAAACTCTCTATCACCCTATCCATAGTAGGACCCCTTTTTAGTATATAATTAGTTCTCAACCCTCCTCTTGCTACTCTTTTACCATTTTTATACCTCTAGACGAATCCTGGATTCTTATTTATGTTAACTGCCAATCTCTTCTCAATCTATTAGTTGCTCATATTTATTTTTCAAATTTCTTTCTGAACATCCTATTTTGAGCATGGTTCTCACTGAGTAGCCTCATAAATGTCACATGTGTCTTTCCCTGCATCTGACTCTCTTTCCATCATCCAGAGAGGTCTGGCTTTGATTGTCAAGTCTTTTCCATTGTAAGAACGTATTTGACTATTCCCACAATACCTTTTCAAAGGCAGTTCATTGATTGTTTTGCTTCCCAATTTTTAGTTAGAATTTATCGTGGCCATATCTCTCTTTCTAGTAAATGAATTGGTCCATTAAGTACTTTTAAACCATGCTGCTCATTTTCCTCCACAGTTAAATTTAAATCTTACTAGGATCACCATTCCCTAAATTTTCACATCATTTAATCCACCTCAATCCCCAGAAACATAACTGTTAATGTCTCCTTCCTCATTGGAGTGAAATCATTTTCTTTAAAACTTCTCTGTTCATGCTTTTCTTCCTCTCTTGTCCTACTGTACACTGGAATAATAGGTCTTTCATTATCCGTATTCCATAGTTTTAGCAGCTCTAATTTCCTCATGTGTAGTAAAAACTTTCCTGTGGAAGAATACATTGTACAGCAAAATTCTTGCAGCAAATCTCATGTTCTTTTGATGATTTGCTCTTTTTTTTTATGAAAAGTATCAAGTGAGTTTACAAGATGGATGAATTTTCTGTTGTATATCAGTGTCCTTATAATTTGTGATACACCCTAATGTTAACTGCAAAATGTATGGTTCATATAATCCCAACTGAAAGATTACTATTCTTTAAACACATATGTCTTTGACATTCAAGTGGTCCTAATATTATACCAATGTTACAGTCACACAGTTAAATTACACTTTCAATTATGAAGTTGAGCAGGTTTAGTACACATGCAGGAGGTGGTTATGACACTCTTTCTTTCCATCTGTCTGTGCAAATTGGGTTCAGGTCAGTTGCTATTAACCCTTCATGTGGTACAAGACTTTTCTTGTATATTAAATACCTGCTGCAAAGTTATGGTTGCCGGTTTACTTATCTCAATAAAAATTTTAGGTCATTATTTAGCATGTAATACGTGGCACAATGTCACTGCTCAATATCCAAACATGGTACAAGGTAATTTATTATGTTGCTTCCTGTGTAACTGCTTAAACCTTATGTTCACATTATTTGGATAGTTTGAATTCATAAATCAAAGTAACTGTAGGGTTATGGGTTTTTTCTCTATTCCACCCTATCCTTGAATGTTACATAACCAATTGCAAGCTGACTAATCTTAAATTGAAGTTTTGTTTTCGTGTTCAAAGAAGTGCTTTTCTCAAGAATTAAATGGCTCAATATTATGTGTTTAATTGTCAGCCAAGGTCTTTTATTGTTTTTTCAGTATAACATAAAAATTATAACAGTAAATATGAATTATGCACCATAATGATGAATCCATTGTGAGGCTATAATTCCCACTAATTAATGTATTATTTCTCATAGCCAGTGGGTAATGGGTTCATGTGTGAGTTGTGGAATAAGGTATGATTTCCATCTCCCCAAGGAAAAGGCTGTAGAAGAGAAACAAAATTGCATTTAAATTGCAGTACCATAGCAAAATAATCCAAAATGATTGTATTCTTTATATATCAGTGTGCTGCAAGGATTCTGTGTGGAATAGGTATGGCATAATCTATGAGTAAAGGACCAGCACAAAAAACTATTTTCCTTAATTTACACACACCAGTTATAAATGCATCATATTGAATGGGGACTTAGATTTTGTTTTTAACTAACCTGTTCAGATCTGTTAAGAAATACCTCTGAAGCAAGTGAGATTTGAACCCAGGTTTTCTCTGCAATTTCCACTTTCACTTCCTTTTGGTATTCTTGGATGCATGTTTCTCAGTCCTGATGCCTTATCAATTTTATGTTTATGTTTAGAGGCAAGAAGCATGGTTGAGTTGTTAAATGAAGACATTGCATCTGTCAAGCCCATGGTAAATGAGGAGGAAACTTGATCACTAGAATAGTTAAATTAATAAGCTGTAAGCAAGTAAAATTAATAAGACACCACTACTGCATGAGATGCATCCAAGACCACTGAAGAAGAGTTGAAATTGAAGAGGCATTGGCAATGATCTTTCAAATGGTTCTTTGGATTTGGGTTAGTGCCAAAGGACTGGAGAATTGTAATCATGCCCTTTTTAAAAAAAAAGATAGTCAAGGTGGCTGGCAATTATAGTCTAGTATTTTAGCCTGAGTGGTGGGGGATCTTTTAGAACAATGACAGAATCCCTACAGTGTGAAAGCAGGCCATTCAGCCCATGTCCAACTTATGTTTTGGAAAGGTAAGAGAAAGGTTAATGAGGGAAAGGTCATGAACTTCTTAATGTCATTCAATACTGCACCACATAACAGACTTGCAAAGCAAGATACAAGTTATGGAATAAAACGCAGATGTTGGGGGATAGGAAACAGACTAATGGTTCCAAAGAAATCATACCAGGCTTGAAATATTTCTCTTTCCACAGATGCTGACAAGACGTGCAGAGTTTCTCCAACATTCTCTGTTTTGTTATACATTATTGGTTAATAGATATTTATCAGATTGGAAGATAGTTCTGCAGGGGTTGATATTGTAATCCTTGTTTTTCCTGATATAGGTAAATGATCTGGATCTTGGTTTACAGGTGACAATTTCAAAGTTTGACATCCACGACCAACTAGACTACCTTCAATATTCATTCCCTTCATGAGTGACATATAGAGGCAGCAGTGTATCCATATTTAAGACACACTACAGTAATTGAGAAAAGCTCCTCTGAAAGCTTCCAAATCTGTCACCTCGACTAGAAGGACAAAGGCACCATCTGCATGGTCCGCTACAAACCACATCATCCTGACTTGGAACTTTATCTCTGGTCCTTCACTATCACAAGGTTAAAATCCTACCTCACAGTACTGACAGTGTCCTTGCATTCCAAGGACAGCAGGGTTCAAGGAGGTAACTCACCGCCACCTTCTCCAGGGCAGTTAGGGACAGGAAATAAATGTCTAGTCAGCAATACCCACTCATACAAATAAATAAAAAGAATTAAATTTGTGAGATCAAAGGGCCCTCTATACCGGAACACTGAGCACCGCTGTGTCCTAGCTCTGCATAGGAATTAAATAAGAAATTGTGGCAATTATAGAGTCATAGAGATGTATAGCATGGAAACAGACCCTTCGGTCCAACCTGTCCATGCCGACCAGATATCCCAACCCATCTAGTCCCACCTGCCAGCACCCGGCCCATATCCCTCCAAACCCTTCCTATTCATATACCTATCCAAATGCCTCTTAAATGTTGCAATTGTACCAGCCTCCACCACATCCTCTGGCAGCTCATTCCATACACGTACCACCCTCTGCGTGAAAAAGTTGCCCCTTAGGTTTCTTTTATATTGTTTCCCTCTCACCCTAAACCTATGCCCTCTAGTTCTGGACTCCCTGACCCCAGGGAAAAGACTTTGTCTATTTATCCTATCCATGCCCCTCATAATTTGTAAACCTCTATAAGGTCACCCCTCAGCCTCCGACGCTCCAAATTCAGGCCACAGTTTTCACTTTGCCCTCGAACTGAAGATACTGAGGATTGAAAATGATATGTTTTTGAGGGGGGAACATTAACCTCAATTACAAGTCAATCAGTTTAATATTGGTGACAAATTTTAGAAACCATGACATGGAATAATATTAACAGTTGCTTGTGCAAAAGTATGTACAAATACAAGAGAGCCAACACTAATTTGTTCAGGAGAATTGTGTTTAATTATCTTTAAACAGGTTTGTGATTCAGTAACAGAAGGTGGAGTAAGGTAGAATAGTGATATTTTGTACACTGACTTTTAAAAGCTGTTCCATAAAGTATTACATTTTAGATTTGTTGACAAAATTGGGATATAAGCAAATACAGGTTTGGTTATTGGATTAAAAAAAAAGATTACATTGAGGAAAGCCTGTTTTTAGGATGGAGGGATGTATACCTTTGAATTCTCCAATGTTCACTGCTGTTTAATGTACATCAATGACTTTGACTTGGGAAGAGAAAGTGCAGAGCAAAATTTCAAAATTTACAGATGACATAAAATACTGAAGACAGTAATATGCTTTTAAAGAAAATAGACGTGCTCTTGGAATGCATGGAAATACAAAAGATGAAATGGGGATGGGGAGGCATTCTGTTGAATAGTCAAAAGTTATATTTCTACTGTTGAAAATTATGAAAGTTCACGGTGTGGTACTTGAAACTTCATGACTAAATTTTTAATGTTTTTAAAATTTTTAAAATATTTGTCAATGCAAAATTCAAAGCTCGGTATACTTTTATTATTTGTGAAGACAAAATTGGTTTATCATTAAGTTATTGTTTTAGTATTTACTAGAATATCTCTTATAGGTCATTTACTTAATCTTGTACCTTGTTGCGGATGCGGAGATGTTCATAAGGCAAAAATTCAGGAGGTTCATGACTTGGCTTCAGAAAAGCATTCAGCATGAGGACAGCAACTGCTGGTAAAGCGACTATAAAACTCATTAACTTCCATGTACGAGCTAAAGAACAGAAAAATCAGATGTAGATTAAATAGAATCCATGTGTAGCACTAGCAATGCACAATAATGACCATATAGCTAAATGTATTTAGTATTTACTGCTGCATGGGATGAATCAAATAAAACAAAGACATATTCACTACAGACCAGTGTAGTTGGCAACCTGCTTTTAAACTTATTTTTTAACCAAGCTATATTCAGGTTGTCACCTTAATCATCAGTTTTACAACAGATTTTTTAATCACCAAAAATCTTAAAGTAGTTGTGCTCGACTGAATTTGCTAATATTTAAATATAGCTTGGATTTCCATCATTCTAAGTGATACAAACATCTAATATGCTTCATGTTTGGATCTCTGCACAAATGCAGTTGGTATGGCATCATGTAACTTTAATACACAGTCACTGCAGGATTGAGTGAGAATGGGTTCCTAATATTATCTGATAAGCATCGAGTTGAACATAAAGTTACTAACATTGGAACTGACATGTCCAACAGAAGTGTTCATCATAAAATCAGTCACAAACAGTTTTGTTTTTTTAAAGAAGCATAAGCTAAACTTTTAAAAGTCAGTGACTATTTGCTATTAATGATTATACATATACAGATTGTTCTGCTATAATGCACATTTTGTTAACACAAACTTGCTATAACACGATTGATGATTGGGGCCATTATTTTTAAAGCGCAAAGTTTTAAAGTATGTATTGGTTATAACATGATCTAAGCCATATTAGCTTAAATGGTGCTGCTATTGTATGATTTTCCTATAACACGGGATTGCAAGAGAATGGAACTACCACCATGCTATAAAATAACTGACTATACGTCATATGAAACATAGTATTTCAAACCTGTGAACCTCACTATCTTTAGCCAAATGCATTCTGTGGTATGTTCCAAACACTACAAAAAGCAAAGTAAAATCTTCCTTATCATAAACAAGAAATCCATTAATATGTAAAACATTTAAAAATTCTTACACTGATTGATATGTCATTAAAACCTAGTATATCAACATATTTTCAGAAAATTCCAATACTAAAGTTAGCTCAGCTGAAGCTTGGTTTGGACTTGATACTTTGACACAGACTTGTAATCTGGAAAAGTTCTATCAGATTGGAAAATATCAAACTTAACTCATCCACTGAAGAAATTAGATAGTCGGAAAATACAGTCAGTCAGTTAGACTGACATCTGTCATAGACAAAATGCTAAAATCTATAATTGAGGAGGTTATAACAGCACATTTAGAAAATCTTAATGCAATCAGTCAACATGATTTTCTGAAAGGGAAATTTTGTTTGACAAATTCTTTGATGAAGTAGCAAACAGTGGAGATAAAAGGAACCAATGCATGTACTCTATTTAGACTTCCAAAAGGCTTTCGACAAAGTGCTGCATCAAAGGTTAATATGCAAAATATGGGCTCATGGTGTGGAAATTGCATATAAGCATGTATAGAAATCTGGTTGGCTAATAGTAAGCAGAGGTTGAGCAAAAATGGATCATTTTCAGATTGGTCGGGGTGACAAGTGGGATGCCACATGCCTCACCTATTTACAATCAATATAAATGACTCATTATCAATAGCTTTAGTTGGAAAAATTTCATATTTCTACCACACTCAACATATAAGTGTTTTCTAACTTCAATATTACGAAGTCTGAGATTTTGGTGAAAATTCGTAGCTTAGGTTGTAAGTTTGCTCGCTAAGCTGGTGGATTTGCTCACAGATGTTTTGTCACCATGCTAGGTAACATCATCAGTGAGCCTCCGGTCAAGCAAACACACGCACGGCAATTCCTAGAGGCCTGGCATTCAAACTGGAAGTCCATTAACAAACATATAGATTTAGACCCCATTTACTAACCTCTCAGAAACAGAACCAGAAATGATACCAGCTACCACAACAAACTGAGATAGATAAATAGCAAGCAGGACGGAACACCAATGCTTCACTGGAGGCTCACTGATGATAGTGACAAAATGTTTGAGAACAAATTCACCAGCTCAGTGAGCAAACTTACAACCTGATTGAAAGGTCTGGTTCTAATTTTCAATCAATGTCCTCTCTTTGATATCTTGAAAACTTCAACTAAAATTATTCCTTTAATCTTCTCAATTTTGGGGAATCCGAGTTTGTGCAATCTCTCTTGTAATTTAAATCCCATCAGATTTATTCCAATACATTTACATTGCACTCCCAAGTCAATATATTCATCCTAGAGTGTACCTTCTAGAACTGAATGCAGTAGTCTGAGGATAGCTGCAGAATAATTTCAAACACCTTGTATTCTCATCTTCTATAAACACCACTGTTGCACTGGCTTTTTTTTTTATCATTTCATACCTCTATGACATTTTAATGGTCTTTGTCGAGAGACCAAAAGCCAAATCCTTCCAAAGAAGACAGCCTCACAAGTGCCTACATTGAAACCTATTTACCATCATTTCCCCCTTTTATTTAAACTGTGAGGGGAAAACTTCCAATTTCTATATTATACTCTCTAGTATTGTTTTACTAGTTAGGATATTTTGCTTAAAAAAGTAGACTGCCATCTAAGTACTTTCTTAGTTGCAGCATCAACTTTAGACAGCATTATTAACCAGATACTAGCTAAAATCTAACTGCAGTACATCATCAACTGATAATAAAGTGACCTTGCTACATAACAGCATATAATAACACAGAACTTCACAAATTTTCATGGTTATTTTATTAACCCACTCATGTAGAAATAATAAAGCAAGCTTTCTTCCAATACATGATAGCTGTTTTTTGCAAAACAAATTTCACATCAAGATCTGCCCTCTATTGACTAGGCACTATCAACAATTAACACAACACTTTTCATATAACGAAATTTGCACAAAAGCATTATGAAATGAAGTAAGACAAGTCACAAATGGACATATTAGATACGGTGCTTGGTCAAAGAAGTAGATTTTAAAATATTTTTAAGACTAGAAGAAGGGAATAAAACATATCAAATCTTGGGGATTACAAAAGAGAAATGGAGACAAAACTACAGTAGAAGATAAATTGAATGATATTAGGTGCAGAGGAAAGGTGTAAACATGAAAAGAAATGGAAGAAAATGTTGCAAGTATATTTTTTAAAGAAATCATAGGATATGGGCTTCGCTGGCTAGGCCAGCATTGCTCATTTCTAGTTGCTCTTGATAAGGTGGCGGTAAGATGCTTCCTTGAATCTCCACAGTCCATTTCGTGTGCTACACCCATAGGGCCGTTAGTGTTGCAGGACTTTGCTTCACTGACAGCGATGGAACAGCAATATATTTCCAAATCATCTTTGATATCTTGAAAACTTCAACTAAAATTATTCCTTTAATCTTCTCAATTTTGGGGAATCCTAGTTTGTGCAATCTCTCTTGCCTGGTGTCTCCTTGCCTGCTGCCCTTGTTCTTCTAGATTGTAGTGGTTGTGGATTTGGAATTGATTAAATTGAGGAACATCAAACTCCTTAAAGCAAAACAAAAGATTTAATCATATTCGTTGAGAAATAAATATTGGTCAGGATGAATTTTTATTTGGATTGTGCCTGGGACACAACCTTTTGACTCGAATCAAGATCATTGGAAGGATAGAGAGTGCTTATCGCCATTTATGTTGGAACAAAAGCAAAATTTTGCTACATGCTAGTTACAATCTCGCCATCTATTCCCAATCATTGAGTACTCTTGCTGCATCTCTTGCATGTGTGATCTTTCCTCTTGACAGTGTTCAGAGCTTGCAAACTTTAGGCGTACGTGATTGGTGGGATGGAAATAATTTTCATTAGGATCAATCAAATACAGCTCTGAAGCACATAAATGAAGGTTAAAGTCATAATTTCCTAATCTCGGGTGTCACCGCAACACTTTCCTCATTCAATCAGCATGTCTCTGCTTCTTCCTCAGCCACCATTTGTTTCATTGGCGTCTTGGCGCCGTCACTGGAGCACGAGCTGCTACCGCTAACGGTTGCTTTTCAAATACTATCACAGCGCATAACTACCTCTCTGACCCAGTGTCAGCTTTTCATATTTCATATCAACGAACCAGAACATTTCAGCTTTAATGTGGTGATTACTGATCACATATTACTGCGGGGTTTTGTTTTACTTGCTGTTTCTTGTCCATGTGCTTGGCTGGCTGACGCCAAACTTCTGCTGACCTTCACTGCACTTGCTGCTAACCTTTGCGCCATTTTCGACCTGAGTGAGCGTCGACACTCTTTACAATGCCACGAGCTGCACCGTCGATGACGTCACAAACAACGTCATTTGAAGCGTGCAAGAAAATGGGGCAGTCGGCTTGTGAGGAATGGTCTCTGGAGTTACAGAAATGACAATTGAAAGGATGGTGGAGGTAAGTTGGAGGAAAATTAGAAATGCCGCACCGAGAAGAATGCCATGAGGTAGCGCAGGCGACAAGACAGAAGTTTGGTTAGAGCCATTCAGTTGAAACTTGCATTTATATCGCACTTTTTACGGCTGCAGCACGTCACAAACCACTCCAGCCAATTGTCCTTTTAAAATGTCCACATTGATGTGATGTAAGAAACATGGAGGCCAATTTTGCACAGAGCACACGCTCACAAACAGCAACGTGATAATAGTTAGATAATCTGTTATTGTAATGTTGTGAAGGGTGAACATTGGCCAGGACTTTGTAGAGTTGGTTGTGTTGTTCTTCAAAATACTGTCCTGGGATGTATCCAAGTTCAATCCCTGCAGTCTTGAATCTAGAATCTTGTGATTTAGAGACAAGTGTTACAAACGGAGCCATTATTGACAGCTAAAGCATGGTCGATTCTCTTGCTCCTCGGATGCTGCCTGACCTCTTTTTCAGCACCACACTCTGGACTCTGATCACCAGCATCTGCAGTCCTCACTTTCTCCTCGCAAGAGGAGAGGGCAAAGTGGAAGATGGAGAAAGTTATTGGAGAAGGGAATGTAGGGAATGAATGGAATACTGTGTAGTGAATATGAAATAGGAAGATACTTTAAAATTCTCAGTCTTGCCCCAGAGTTGATGGTTACCTTGAAGATGCATTGTCAGGTCCTGAACTATTCAGTGTGTTATGTAAGTTGTCAATTTGCTCTCCTCATCACGAATAGAGGATACGTGGATATAGATTGCTTTGTTAATTCCCAATGGCCCCAAATTACTGGCCAGAGTTAGCAACTTAAAGTCAAAAAGATCATTTGATATTTTTAAACTCGTGTAAAAATTACAATCACCTTAAGATGATCCTGGACATGTTACTATATAATTGATCTAGTCAGAATATCTCTATTTTACTAGTTGAATTTTATACAGGATATTATAATAGCAGCATCTATTATAATAACATCCCTGTATATACACATTCATTTCTTTTTTAATATTTATAAATTACACATTTAAACACACCTACTCATGTTTTTTTGCAGAATTAAGAATCTTAAATGTTGGGAGCTTCTGAATTGTAACCTATGTTGGAGAAATTCAGCCTAATGAATCAGAGACCACAAATGAGGATCGCGGTGAAATTGACAAGCAGTTTACTAAACAAGGCGATATCACGGAAGAGAAATTGGCCAGGCTGACACAGAATTGATTCTCTGCACAGGTGGCCAGATTGCTCTTCCCAGAACAGAAGGTGCAGGCATGCTTTATAGGGTTAGAACATAAAGGTGATAATTGTAAAGCAGTTACAGTACAATGGTGAAAATTGTAAATTGATTAAAACAAGAATAAACTGGAAATTAATCAAACGTCCAGCAGCAGCAATTCATTTGTAATTTACACAGGAGATTCCAGCCATCTTTGTGAGTAGTGAGAATGTCTTCTCGAGAATTCTTAATTGTATTTCCCGTTCGCGTGAAAATGCGTAAATGTTCCTTCTCCTGGCATCTGGGTCTATCCATTGTGTTTTTCCTGCGAGCAAAATCTTTCGGAGTCTCTCGGTCTGCCTCTTTGTTCATGCGGTATCGGTTTCAATGGGAAATGAGCCTGTCCTTAGGCTATTGGGACTGCAGTACTAATCAGGGTTGGAAGCCTGAAACCAAAAGAAAATGCTGGAAAATCTCAGCAGGTCTGGCAGCATCTGTATGGAGAGAAAAGAGCTGACGTTTTGAGTCTAACTGACCCTTTGTCTGCTGAGATTTCCCAGCATTTTCTCTTTTGGGTTTCAGATTCCAGCATCCGCAGTAATTTGCTTTTATCCAGGGTTGGGAGCCTACTGTGGAGGTTATTTGGGAAGTGTATTCTCTGGTCTGGGAATAGCTTGGCCATGTCTGGTTTCTATGTTAGCCCATTTGGCCAAGACTGGGGCATTGTGGGTGTGTTCTATGTGTTGGCAGGCTTGATTTCTGTGTTTCGCTGACCTGCTTCTGTGTTTTTTATGCCATGGGTGGGCAGGCTAGCAGATTTTTCTCCCACAACCTAAAACTAGTCAATTATTCTAATGAATAAGGTTTTCTAATCACATACCCGTTAAACTCAGAATGTTTATTTTTACTATTAGATTTTGTACTTAAAATAAGATTCATAAAATTACCCATCTTCTTAATAATCTGGTCCTTCAAAGCACGGAGACAGAGTTATACATAGATTCTTATTTAAATAGCTTGTTTGGTTTGAATTTTGTAGGCCTGGACATATAAGGCAGCTTATTTGTAGTATCATTAATTATTAAGAAACTGGATCACATGATCTACTAGTATTGGCAACTAGAGATATATGAGACACTAATGTCCATTGTGGGAAAAGATCTGCTAACCCACAATAGGCCCACAAAAGCAAAATTGGCCAAACTGTACCAAAAATACCAGAAGCTCTCAAGCCAAATCAGACAGCCCACGCAGACAAGAGGATACACTTTAAGCTCGTTAACAATGACAGAGCACCACAGATATCTCAAAGCCCCAAGGGCAGTTTCACAACCCAGCAATACCAAAGCCACACAAAGAGCAGGTCAGACAGCGAGGCACCAGCAAGGACATGATCCAGGAACAGGACATTGGAAGCACCTCACCACTTCAGAGGAGACATTAACACCTACCTGTGAAGAGGAATGGAACCAATGACACTGTCAGGATGTTGCATTGTGTGAAGGAAAAGGACATTCATCCTATAACTGTTTTCCAATTAGCATCCTTGTAATTAGATTACTCCATTTCCAAATACATTGTAGTTTCTCAATCACCCTCATTGTGCGCATTACTATAAAACTGGTCTCATCCTCAGCTCTGGGAAGAGAAATCTAATCTATCTGTACAGACTGTCAGTTTTGTGTCAGCCTAGTCAATTTCTCTTCCAGCAATTGCTTGCAATAAACTGTTTGTCAATTTCACTTCGAGCTGTGTTTTGTGATCTCTAACCTATTGGGCAAATTTCTCCGACAATAATGTTAAAAGATCTGTCCTGTTTCTTAGAAATGTTTGTATTTAAGCAAGCCTCAAATAATTAGATCCATGAATTCCCTGAAAGCTGAAATTATCCTGACTACTATTCTCTGAAAGTATTCTAATAGATTCATCATTTTTTTTCAAGGAGTGAATTGCTTGTCACTTGGCATTTGGCAACATATGGGAAAGGCATTTAGCACTAGAGTAGCATCCAGAAGCTTTGCAACACTGGTATGGTGATGTGGGTATTGACTATTGGAGCATTATGGGGAGGGTATGTGGGGTTTAACTGTTGTATAGAAGAAAACCTGATGGAAGATTTGGGGCAGGGTTCAGATCTGGTAGCACTCAGGCAATTGTGATCAGCCAGCACTTTGGAGCTAATTATGTGTATGACATCACTTGATAGTTTGTTAAGTCTGCCAGAAAGGAAAGAAAATCTTTACCATGACATGTACTGTTATACAATGAATAGAACATTACACTTTAATGACGCACAATGCAATATTCAACAACTAAGAGTTATGTTCAAGTTATTCCCTTGTTGCAGGTTGGATTGTTCAAGCTTTAAAGCTTGTCTGTAAAAATTGCTTTAGTATATCTAGAGTGCCTCGAGGACCTCGTAATGGACTGTCAGGGAAATTTGCTCAATAGGTCAGAGATCACAAAACAGAGCTTGAAGTGAAATTGACAAACAGTTTATGCAAGCCATATGGCTGGAAGAGAAATTGACTAGGCTGACGCAGAACTGACAGTCAGTACAGGTAGATCAGATTTCTCTTCCCAGAGCTGAGGATGAGACCAGTTTTATAGTAATGCGCACAATGAGGCTGATTAAGAAATGGGAAACTACAATGTATCTGGAAATGGAGTAATTAATTACGAGGATGCTAATTGGAAAACAGTTATCGGATGAATGTCCTGTTCCTTCACACAATGCATCATCCTGACAGTATCGATGGTTCCATTCCTCTTCACAGATGATAATGTCTCCTCTGAATTGGGGAACTGATTCCATTATCCTGTTCCTAGAGCATGTTCTTGCATGGTGCCTCTCTGTCTGACCTGCTGTTTGTGTGGCATTGGTATTGCTGGGTTGTGAAACTGTCCTTGGGTCTTTGAGATATCTGTGGTGCTCAGTCATTGCTAACGGGCTTAATATGCATCCTCTTGACTGTGTGGGCTGTCTGATTTGGCTTGTGAGCCTGCTTGGGAATTCTGAGTCTTTTTGGTACAGTTTGGCCAATTTTGCTTTTGTGGGCCTATCGTGGGTTAGCAGATCTTTTCCCACAATTATATAGGTATGTTATATTAATATTACATAGGTAAGGCAAATTAGGAAGCAGCGAAGAATTTAAAAAATACATTAATCACCCACTATGCTGAGAGCAATGGAGATGATTAATTATTGGATTTAGTAGCTTCAGATAATTAAGAGCACATTAGAAGATTAAACAATGCATTTATTCAGTCTTGTCTTCAGAAATGTTTTTTCACTCAACTGAAGGAACATTCATTTTGTTGTGATTGGTTGTTGGGTGGTCACAAGGTGGGAGGAGACAATGAAAAAACTTGGGAAAATTGACCAAAGGGACTGTGTTGAGATCAACTGTACATTTTGCCTGTACATTAAAGGCATAATATTATTCTGAAAGACATTTGATTACCCCTCCAGTGAAAGATTGAATAATGTGTCAATATAAAGGGATTGTACCATGTCTCTGACTAATGTTTCTATTATGCTACTCCACATGTAACCCTTTGAATTTATGTAACTGTTGTAATGAAACGCCCATTTAATATGGGAATATAGGTTAGTTGCTACAGCAAGTCCTTCTTACTGAGGCATGAAGCGACCTGTTAGCATTTCTTGTTGTAATTGAAGGTACACTGATGGGCTAAGAGAATAACAGCAATAGTTAGATACTTATGGACCTCTCAGTTACTTTAGTGCTGTTTTGCAGAGGAAATTTAATTGAGAAAATAAATTCTAAGCTGTGAAATACAGTTGTTGCAGGTGCTAATTTTATTAGTTTTCACCTTTTCAGTTTGGGAATGCAATTAATTTCACAAAGTATTGATCTTAATACTAAGTCAAAGGTACTGGAAGTTGATTGAGATTTCTGATATCAGTTATATTTGATTTGTTCACTGCAGAGATTGGGCTGCAGTCACTGATTCCATAGTTCACATTCCAGACGAGTTGCTCCAACTACGGTTGGGGAACTTCAGATGATAATAGTGATGGCAGATTGTCAAGGGCCCCAATCTCTGAAACAAAATGTTCAGTACAGTCAAATTCACAACATGGAAACATTTTATTGGTGAAGCAAAGTTGAATACAATCTTAAACTTTTTTGCAGTTTCCATTGTGTAAAATTGTAATATTGTTCTGGGAACATAATTATCTTTAAATATTTCACACGAAAGCCAGAGACCAGAGGCCAATCTTTAAAAAAAATTAAGCCATAAGCATGGAAACAGACCCTCTGGTCCAATCAGTCCATACCCACCATAATCCTAAACTAAACTAGTCCCATGTGCACTTGGTCCATATCCCTCCAAACATTACTTATTCATGTACTCATCAAAACTTTTAAATGTTGTAACTGTACTCTCATCCACCACTTCCTCTGGAAGCTCATTCCAAACGTGAACCACTGTGTAAAAACGTTGCCCCTTATTCTAAATCCCATTTCAAACCCTTCATTCTTGGTAAAATCTTGGTAAACCTTTCTGAGCCTTCTCCCTTCTCCAGCTTAATTATATCCTTCCCATAGCTGGGCGACCAGAACTGGTCATGGTAATCCAGAAGATGCCTCACCAATGTCTGGTACAATATCAACATGATGTCCCAACTTCTATATGAAGGCAAGCGTGCTAAACACCTTCTTATCCACCCTGTTTACATGTGACCGCCTTGTGGTGATGAGATTACTGTCAAAATTCAACAGATTTTTAAATGATACAAAGTCTAAAAAAAAAATTGTAGCATCTCTAATTTAGCTTGTAACATTGACTCTAACTATTCGAAGGCAAAAACAATAAATCGTTCTATATTGTAATCCCAGAAAAAAAAAAGTATATTTTCAAGGTATTAACCCTATTAATTCATCCTCAGTATTTCACAAATTTTAGGTTGCCACTCACCAACCCCACTTCTAATTAGACTTTGCTCAATCAATTCAAGCCTGAATCACACCACAACTTGCATCCCAGTATTGTATTCATCTCACTTTCCTACATTTCGTAATTTCTAATCATGTACCTTAATTATTTATGTTGGACAGGATGTAAAACATCCAATTGTATTAACTATAATTGATACTAGTCAATTGTCTAATCCATCATCATTTATAAACAAAAGATAGTCAGTCCCTGGGTTGCGAATGGATTTTGTTCTGGAGTCTATTTGAGAGTCTTTGTACAGAAGTTGTAATACAATGCCGGACAATGCAAAGCAGTTGTTAGTAAGTACAGGAAATGTTTGAATGTTGGGTCTTTAAAGTTACATCCTTATATGGTTTGTGTTTGTAAGTACAAGCATTTTGTAAAAAAGAAGAGTCGGAGATCTCCAACGTACAACGTAGCTATTCAGTCTTGCTCATCTCACCTTAACTATTCATTGCTGTCAGTAAAACATTGGAACTGCAACATGAGAAGGGCATTCAACCGAGTATGCCTTGCCATTCAGCCATGATCATGACTGATCAAATACTTCAATGCCTTCTACCCATCCCATCCCTATAAATCTGTAGGCTATTGTTAATTAGAAAATACATCAATCATTTCCTTAGGCATACTCAGACTGAGCTTCGACAGCCCTTTGGTAGAGAATTACAAATGTTCACAGTTCAGTAAAAACAAAATTCTCATTCTGGACTTAAGTGGCATCCACTTATTTTTAAATTGTGTCCCCTGGTTCTAGACCTCAACCAAGGGAAAACATATTATCTGCATTTAGCCTGTCTATCCTTTTCGACATTTTGTAGGATTTGAAAATATAACCTCTCATTCTTACAAACTCTAGGGAATACAGGACAGTTTGCCAATCTTTCCTCAAAAGAACCCAGCCATCCTGGGAACAAGTCTGGTGAAACTTTATTACACTCACTCCACAGCAATATTATCTTTCCTGAGACAAAGACACCAAAATTGGGCATAGTACTTCATGTGCAGTTGAATCCAGCTCCTAAGCAACTGCAGTGAGACTTCACTATGCCCACAATCAAATACTCTTGCAATACAGGCTAACATTCCATTAGTCTTCCAGATAATTGCTGTTTTTCCATATTAGCCTTCATTGATTTATTGACAAGGACATGTCTCTTTGCATATGTATGCTATCAATCTCTTACCATTTAAGAAATACTCTGTGCATCTGTTCCTTTTGAAAAAGTGAATAACACTTTGTTGTAAACATTGTATTCCATCGCCTATGCTCATGCTAATGCACTAAACCTGTCCAAATTCTCCTGAAGCTGCTTTACACCTTCCTCACAATGCACATTCCCACTCAGCTTCGTATCATCCAAAAGTTAAAATATTAAATTTTAGAGGTTCCCACCTCTAAAATCATTGACATAAATAAATGAGAACAGCTGGAGCCCAAGTCTTGATTCTATGGTACTCCATTAGTCACAGCCAACATGAGAATTACCTATTTATTCCTACTGTTTTCAGTCTGTGAACCAATTATTAATCCATGCTAGTATGTTAGTTCCCATCCTGCATGCTTTAATTTTTCTAACCAGCTTCTTGTGGGTATTTTAATCAAAAGCTTTATAGAAGTCTAAGTGTACTGCATCCATTAGCCCTCCTGTATCAGTTGTTAGTAACATCTTTCAAAAAAGAACAGAACTCCAAGTTCATCAACATAATTTGCTGTTTGCAAATCCACCTTGTCTATGTGCAATCAGATTATCTAAGCTTCTATTAAATACATCCTTTAAAATACATTCTCACATTTTTCTGACTGCTGATGCAAGGCTAACAGGTCTTTGGTTCCCATGTCCCTTCTCCCCACCAGCCCCGCCATCGCTCCCTTCTCAAATAGTGGAATGACATTTTCTACCTTCCAATCTTCAAAACATATAGAATCCAAGATTACCAACGCATCCACTATCTCTATAATCATCTCCTTCAGCACTCTGGGATTCAGTCTGTTAAGTCACAGGCACTTCTCAGCCCTATTAAATTTCTCCAGTACATTCTTATTAATTCTAATTTTCTTTAGCTCATTCTCCCTATTCGTTGATCTTTATTTCTGAGAGATTTCTTGCATCTTCTGTGAGAAACAGAGTAATTGATTAGCTTCTCTGCCATTTCTCTATTCCCTGTTATAAAATCTCCTGATGGTGCCTGTACTGGATCTACATTAGATAATTGTTTCCTTTTCAAGCATTTGTAGAAGCTTTGATAACCCATTTTTGGTTTTTTGCTCGATTGCATTCATATTCTCTTCTTTCCATCCTTACCAGTTTCTTCGTGTATTTTAAACGTCTCTATATTCTCAGATTTATTGCTTTTTTTTGGCAAGTTTGGGTCTTTTCTCAGATCCAACCCTCTGACTCAGCATGGCCCTCTTTACCTGATCAACCGGTCTATCTTCCTTCCTACCTATCCGCTCCATCCTTCACACCGACCTATCACAATAACCTACCTGCATCCACCTATCACCATTTCACCTATCGTTTCTCCAACCCCACACCCCTATTTATTTCTCAGTACCCTTCCTCCTCCCCAATCCTGATGAAGAGTCCTGACCGAAACGTCAACTCTTCTGCTCCTCGGATGCTGCCTGACTTGCTGTGCTTTTTCTGGCGCCACACCTTATTGACTCTGATTCTCTAGCATCTGCAGTCCTTACTCTCTATTCTTTTAATGTTATACAATCCCAAATTTCCTTTGTTAGCCATGGATGACTGACCTTGAGTTTTTGCACCTCAAAGGGATACAGAGTTGCTACAAGTCACAATAGTTCTTTAAAGACTACCATTGGCTATTACAGTCATACATGTTAATGTATTTTTCAAATCCACCTCCGCCAATTTGTGCCTCATGCCTTCATAGTTTTCTTTATTCAAATTTAATACCCTTGCTTCAGAGTGAAATAATTCACTTTCAAACATAATGTAAAATTTTGCTGTGGTCACTGTTAGTTAACCCTTTTCATTACATAACCCGAGATGTAAAAGTGTGTGTCCTCTAGCCCTCAACATACTGCTTTGAAAATCCCTTCCTCATACTCCAGAAATTCATTTTCTGTAGTTTGTGCACAGTTGGTTTGCCCAGTCTTAGTGCACACAAAAGTCACCTTTGATAATTATGTTGCCCATGCCACATGTTTCTCTCTTCTCATGATAAATATTAAAGCGCCAAACTACCATTTCCTTTGATGCCTATAAATAATTTCAACTAATGTCTGCTGTGTCTTAGCTGTACCCAAAAAGATTTCATACAGGGAATCTTAGAGCGGTCAGGACTCAGAAGTTTAACAATTTTAGAGCATAATTATGTCCTTTCATGCCTGTTACCCACACCACATCCAGGTCCTGTGATAACATGGGTTGCTTTAAGCAAAACCAACCATTCTTCCCTTGCTTGCTATCGATAATTCCTTTGTCTGCCTGTCTTTTCTGACTCCCTGGACTCTCCACAGAGAATTTGTTTCTAAGTATGTAAGCTAAGCTTGAAGGCTTGTTTTCAGATTTTACGTCACCATACTAGGTAACATCATCAGAGTCTCCGGTGAAGCGCTGGTGGTATGTCCCGCCTCTGTTTCTTTCTTTCAATTTTTTCTTTCTTTCAGATCCCAACAACAGGAGTTCTTTGTTCTTCGAATCAGAGAGCCTACCTTACTAATGTAGTGATTCCATCTCTTATCACTGGCACATCTCCACCTCCTTTTCATCATTCTTCCTAAAATGTTAAATAGCCTTCAACATTCATTTCCTTGTTCTGATCACCATGCAGTCATATATCTGTAATAGCAATTAGATTATACCCAGGTATCTGTATTTGTGCCTTCAGATCATCACCATGAGAGAGTGACGCATGCATTCAAGGTATCGTTCCCTTAAAATTTGTCATCAATCTGCTTTTGAAGCATATTCTGTGTGACTAAGCTTATCTTTTAGTCTGAGTCAGCGGTTACTTATTTTACTCAACTCGAATCCAACCCTTTTGGTAAATTTATTTAATAGTTTCAATGCTATTTTGGAAATCTTGCATCCAATTGTCGATCACATCCATCTGAATTACATGCTAATTTGATGTTATTCTTTCATTTCAAAGTCACTCTCATCCAAATCTCTAATGTGAAGCACATCATATTCTTTCAACTTCAGCAAACCTTATCAAGTCACAATTCACCTTTTGAATAAAAAAAATTGTTGGATTATCATGGATTCAATCACAAGCTCAAAACCAATCCAGTGCACATTTCAACATCATGCATCAAAAGTGGGTGAATGATTGCAATGCAGTTCTTTTGCTGAATTCACTCATCTGACAGCATGCCTCCAAAATATCATGTGGACCAACTGTTTTTTAAAAAAAGTACTGAATATTGGCTGTCACATGAAAAATGAGTTAGAAAGAATGTACAGTGGGATATTTGGTGTAATTTTAGCTGCAAGTGTGATCAACAGTAACATGTTTATTGGCAGATTTAAAAAAAAAAGTCTAAAAACAAACCGAAATTTGGTAATTTCTGCAATTGTCAAAGCAAAGGTGATGTGATTGCTTCAGACCATTTGGATTTAATGATCCGATATTTGTAAACGCATAACATGTAATGTTCAATATATACAGAAGGCTAGTAGGACTATAATTCAAAAACAGAAAGTGTAATTTAAAATAAAAATCACTAACTTTTGCTCAAAATGGTCAAGTTACTTCACCAGACAAAGTAATCAATATTTAGTTCAAACACAGTAGCGAAGTTATGAAAAGTCCTTATAGTATAATTAGTTATCATGTATGCAAATATTCCTAATTTTATGTCCAGGTTAAGTTGGGGCTCTTGTGGCACAGAACTGGTCTCCCTGCCTCATTGTCCCACCTGCTCTAAATATGTATCATAACAAGTCTGAACAGATTGATTAAAGATATCAACATCCAACCTGATCAATCTTACTATCTTTTAGTTCTTATTTCACTTACTTTGCATCTAGTTGAAAGTTTACCACCCAAAGGAGTTTTTGATTTTAATTATGTGTAGCAAATCGCAAATATAAAATTTTACATTCAACTTTTTTCAACCAATTTGTACCCAATCGGAAACCCATCCCACCTACTGATATCCATAATCAACTAGATTAACCTTTTTTAGTCACCAACTATCCTATGCTATGGCCATGTTTCTATTCAAATACCTCTCACTTGCCTTTATCCAATTCAATGATAATTACAAAATTTGCTAATTTAACATAAATCACATTTTTATTTTATCCACAATTACCATAGTTATCTTACATATGCAATATCTAACAAAAAAAACTTTAATGCTACTGCTACCTAAAACATTCATTAATTCATTTATCTCAAATCTGCCAATCTTGACTATCTTTTATTTAATTGAAACGTTTCCTGACCTTGCAGTCATTTATTTTGTCACACTTACATGAATGGATGATGTTCATTGAGTACAAGCTTGGAAATTAAGAGTCCAAAAGAGTCAGTGAACAGTTGACGCAAAATAAATAGGAACATAAAAGGAGGAGAGCATACCGCTCACATTTTAATTAGATTATGGCAGACCAGAATGTTGCTTCACTTCCTTTGGTTCCAAATTCTCCTTTTATATTTAGTATAGAATCTGCTTTCGGTATCAATTAGTCCTACCTTTTAGATGCAAGTATACAAGAAATTCAATGGCTATGCGAGCAGCACTTTCATCAGCAAGGTTTTGTAGCAAGTTACCTGAAAAATTGCAAATTAAGGTTTATCATATTTAATCTAGAAATTTTTTTTTGTTCAATAAAGATTGCTAACATTCTGTCATAAAACATTTCCAAGCTAGATTGATGAATCAGATAGTGTAAATAAAATCCCAACAATAGTTCACAAAGGACAACTGATATGTAATCAATTTGTTACACCAACCATTTCTATAATTCTTAATTATCAGAAAGTCAGACACTTTTGCCCTATCTAACTCATCCTACATATATGCTTTTCATTGTAATTGAATATATTATTCTGTTTTGATTGAGAGATCATCTATCTATTTATTTGTTCCTTCTGATTTAGGAAGTACATTCACAGATTGTAAAACTAATTTGTGGCATTTGTTTTGGTCTGCAATGTAGGGATGAACTAATTGACTACTTTCTCTTACCACGCTTAATTTCATCTTCAAGCTGCAGTTCACGTTTGCCAGCCAGGCCATTCTTGTCACTTAAGGATCGGTGATTGTCCACAGCATCTGTGATTAGGACAGTTACCAAAAGCAACATTAAGAACTTTTATTAATCTGCAATACCAAAACTGTTCAACTAAATTGCAGAAATGTAATGTTTATGGCAAATGATTTTTCAGAATAATTTAGTGTTTAAATTTAATTTCATGTTGCTTGATGAAACTTAACAGTTCAATATCTATCCATTTTCGATAAGTTCTCACACAACATATTAGCATATTTTTAAAGACAAGTGTACAAGGTCATGCAGGTCTCATTGCACCTTGCCCCTTTCCCAACCTATCACCATTTCAGCTAATAATCTGGCTTTTTTTTGCTTCCAAAGTGAATGATTTCACATTTATTCACATTATGCTGCATATGTCATGTATTTGTCCACTCACTTGTCCAAATCACACAGTAGCATCTTTGTATCTTCCTTATAGTTCACACTCTTACCTGGCTTTGTTGTCTGCGGACATGGAGATGCTGCATTTAATTTCTTCATTTAAATTGTAATGTATGGTATTAATAGCTGGGGTCAAGCACTGATTCCTGCAGTATCTCAATAATCACTGCCTGCCATTTGGAAAAAGGCCTGTTTATTATTCCTTTGTTTACTGTCTGCAAACCAGTTTTCTATTCATGGCCATACAATACCCTCAATCCCATGTACTTTATTATTAAACAGGCCTTTTTCCAAATGGCAGGCAGTGATTAGTGAGATACTGCAGGAATCAGTGCTTGACCCCAGCTATTAATACCATACATTACAATTTAAATGAAGAAATTAAATGGCAGCATCTCCATGTCCGCAGACAACAAAGCCAGGTAAGAGTGTGAACTATAAGGAAGATACAAAGATGGACAAGTAAAGTGAGTGGACAAATACATGACATATGCAGCATAATGTGAATAAATGTGAAATCATTCACTTTGGAAGCAAAAAAAAGCCAGATTATTAGCTGAAATGGTGATAGATTGGAAAAGGAGCAAGGTGCAATGAGACCTGCATGACCTTGTACACTTGTCTCGAAAAATATGCATGCAGGTGCTTCAGGTGGCGAAGGCAAGTGGCATTTCCACCTTCACCAAGAGGATTTGAGTATACATATTTCTTCAAGCATTTCAAAACCTCATTTAAATGCTTTTTTAAATGGTTGGAGATAGGTCATACACTTCGATACATTTCTGACCTTGGCATCAATGAACAATGTAAAATTTCCAGCAGTAGTCTGGATACCAAAGAGTGACATGAATCATAGCTATTTTATCCACTCCTTAATCCATTTTAGATTTATTCTATGAACATAGAAAAATTGTAACTATTTTGTAATGAGAGATATCTGCACATGCTATGTTAAGTTCACAGTAAGAAATCAAGAATTGTTGAGAACTACGAGGTCAAACAAATATCACTATAACAGATCAAAAAGAATTTGTACATGCACTGCAATGAGATATTGTCATTTAATTGACCCGTGGTGTGCCACAAGGTTCAGTGCTGGGTCTCCTGCTTTTCATCTTTTATATAAATGATTTGAATGTTAACATAGGATGTATAGTTTGTAAGTTTGCAGATGACACTAAAAGTGGAGGTGTGGTGGACGTGAAGAAGGTTAAAACAGAGTGCAATGGGATCTTGATCAGATGGGCCAATGGGCTGAGGAGTGGCAGATGGAGTTTAGTTTAGATAAATGTGAGGTGGAAAGGCAAATCAGGTCAGGACTTATACACTTAATGGTAAGGCCCTGGATATGTTCCTGAACAAAGAGACCTTGGAGTGCAGCTTCATAGTTCCTTGAAAATGGAATCTCAGGTAGGATAGTGAAGAAAGAGTTTACAATGCTTTTCTTTATTGGTCAGAGCATTGAGTATCGGAGTTGGGAGGTCATGTTGCGGCTGTACAGGTCATTGGGTAGGCCATTTTTTGGAATATTGTGTGTATTTCTGGTCTCCCTCCTATTGGAAGGATATTGTGAAACTTGAAAGGGTTCAGAAAAGATTTACAGGCTTGTTGTCAGAGTTGGATGATTTGTGCTAATGGGAAAGGCTGAATAGGCTGGGACTGTTTTTCCTGGAGTGTTGGAGACTGAGGTGTGACCTGATAGAGATTTATCAAATCATGAGGGGCATGGATAGGGTAAATAGACAAGGTCTTTTCCCTGATTTGGGGCGAGTCCAGAACTAGAGGGCATAGGGTTAGGGTGAGAAGGGAAAGATATAAAAGGGACCTAAGGGGCAAATTTTTCACACAAAGGGTGGTGCATGTATGAAATGAGCTGCCAGAGGAAGTGATGGAGGCTAGTATAACAACAACATGTAAGAGGACTCTGAGTGGGTATATGAATAGGAAGGGTTTAAAAGGATATTGGCCAAGTGCTGGCAAATGGGATTAGATGTAGTGAGGAAATCCAGTCAGCATGGACGAGTTGGACCGAAGGGTCGGTTTCCATGCTGTACATCGCTATGACTCTACTCATCTCTCCCACCCACCAAAGAACTAGGGTTCTGTTCTTTTCTTCCTCCTCACCTCAATACTTGTTTGAAGCTCATTACTTCTAATGTTTTCTAGCTTTGACCCAAATATTTAACTTTGTTTCTCACTCAATGGATGTTGCATGACCACCAACATCTGCTGTTCATTTAGAATGCTCAGCATTTGCAATGTTTTATCTTTTTATATTGGAGGAAAGTGGTTTATTATCCTTGGCTTTTTAGCCAGTGCCTATTCCATCAGTATAACCACTGTTGTATCTTACCTGTAAAAAAAATTCTAGCTGCTTCAACAACTCAGTTGGTAAATACACTGCCAAAAATGACAGCATAGGAGGCTGAGGGGCGACCTTATAGAGTTTTATAAAACCTTGTGGGGCATAGATAAGATGTATAGCCATGACCTTTTCCCTAGAGTAGGGGAGTTCAAAAGTCGTGGGCATAGGTTTAAGATGAAAAGGGAAAGATTTAAAGGGAGCTGAGGAGTAATTTTTTTCCTGCAGAGAGTGGTGCATGTATGGAATGAACTGCCAGAGGAGGTGGTGGAGGCTGGTACAACTGCAACATTTAAGAGAATGGATATATGAATAGGAAGGTTTAGAAGGATACGAGCCAAATGCGGACAAATGGGACTAATTCAGTTTAGGAAACCTAATCAACATGGGTAAATTGGGCTGAAGGGTCTGTTTCTGCACTGTATGACCTTATAGTGCAGCAAACACCCAAGTTAGACCTACATTTCATGCAGCCTGAGCTGATTTCAGCTAAGACAAGTGTATGAACAATTACCTTGGTCACGTATAGACAATAATGTTTGGCACATTCACAACTGATTATTAATTACTGTTTCCTGATGGAAAGTGCATAAAACTAAGGAAGATACTAGGGCAGATCACTTGTAGAGCTGATTTATCACAAAATAATTCATAAAAAGGTCAAAGTCTTTAAAAAAAGATAATGATCGAGATAGTTCAGATTTTTTCCTGTAGATAGGATTCCACCAATAATCTGTTATGCCACACATATTACACTAAGATATAGCCAGAGAATAGTTTCCTAAAAAATAAAATTAAGGATACGGACACTTCTTGGAAGGCGAACATTTATGGCAAAGATGATAATGGGCTATTTACTGGAACTACCACCATTATGGTAAAAGATATTCCCACAATGCTGATAAGTGCAGTATGCCACCAACTGAAATACTGTTAAGATATTTAATTGACAAGGAACATTACAGCTTAGGAATTGAGATAAAAGATTGACATATCTTTAATGTATTACACATGTACAACATTATTTAGCATTTGCTGAAAGAGTACTCACGTGGTCCTAGTAGGTATCCTGCACTGTTTAATGTCCACCCCCGTTTATCCTTTGCCTGCTACACAAATATTTTATTATTACCTTTTCGGTACCCTGCAATCTACTAGAAT
Organism: Chiloscyllium plagiosum; assembly: GCF_037043375.1. Taxonomy (NCBI): domain Eukaryota; kingdom Metazoa; phylum Chordata; class Chondrichthyes; order Orectolobiformes; family Hemiscylliidae; genus Chiloscyllium; species Chiloscyllium plagiosum. The sequence goes on from NW_028270156.1 coordinate 54,751,300, forward strand.
AACAAAACATCCATGTATATTTTAAAACTTAGCAACTATTACCAGCAGGAAAGCTTACATTGTACTAGTTCCCATTTAAAATGGTGAATAAAATAGAACAATATAGAAACAAGCTACAATCTATTTAATGACCTGTCATCTTCTATGAATTGACATATCAATAGTTTTCTGGTCCTCATTTACAGCTAATAAAAGAAAAAATCTGCCATACAAAATGTTTCATTTATAATTTGAGGACTGAGAATTTCAAAATACAACTTTGAATAAAAGAAAAGAATAGTTGGTGAGATATTCAGCAAGATGCAGTGGAAATTTCAAACTGACATAATTTGTAAAAACATGGGTTTGACAACTTGAAAGTAGAGTCACAGGTAGATAGGATAGTGAAGAAGGCGTTTGGTATGCTTTCCTTTATTGGTCAGAGTATTGAGTACAGGAGTTGGGAGGTCATGTTGCGGCTGTACAGGACATTGGTTAGGCCACTGTTGGAATATTGCGTGCAATTCTGATCTCCTTCCTATCAGAAAGTTGTTGTGAAACTTGAAAGGGTTCAGAAAAGATTTACAAGGATGTTGCCAGGGTTGGAGGATTTGAGCTACTGGGAGAGGCTGAACAGGCTGGGGCTGTTTTCCCTGGAGTGTCAGAGGCTGAGGGGTGACCTTAGAGGTTCACAAAATTGAGGGGCATGGATAGGGTAAATGGGCAAAGTGTTTTCCCTGGGGTTGGGGAGTCCAGAACTCAAGGGCATAGGTTTAGGGTGAGAGGGGAAAGATATGCGGGGCAACTTTTTCACGCAGAGGGTGGTACGTGTATGGAATGAGCTTCCAGAGGATGTGGTGGAGGCTGGTACAATTGCAACATTTAAAAGGCATTTGGATGGCTATATGAATAGGAAGGGTTTGGACGGATATGGGCCGGGTGCTGGCAGGTTTGTTTGGGAAAACTGGTTGGACCGAAGGGTCTGTTTCCATGCTGTACATCTCTATGATTCTATGACTGATTGGATAAAAAGCAGTAGATGTGCATTGAATAAAATAATGTTTGCAAAAATAAAAGAAAAACATGATCAAAACAATTGCAGGATACTAGCACTCATAACAATATTCCATCCTGATGGGAAAACTGACCCAAAACAATAGGACCTGGTGAGCAATTTTAAACACACATCTTGCAGTTAGTTAAAAATAGCCTGGTGATATATTGATCTGTTTTGTGAAAATTCTGATTTGAATGTGCTCTTCTGAGTAGGTGGGCAAAGACACCAGTCCAAAGCCAACTGGGTGCAATGAGGTCTCAACTGTATTGTTTAACCTTAACTTGAATGAATAACTGCCACAGCTTTCTTGGCAAATAAAAAGGCAATGAGAATATGATCTGGGACTAAAGGAAGCCACTTTTCTTTATCCTCCTTATCAAGCCAGAAGAGGTGCTTTTCCAGACCTGGGAGAATGTTTTGGTCACCTCTATTCTGGGGTTGGAGTTGATCTCTTCCCTCACAGGACCCTCCCAAAAATGCTTGCTTATGACGCATCTTGTTTAAGAACCTTTTCTTTATGGAGGCCAATAGTGTCTTCCTGTTTACCTGCACTCGCGTACATTTGCCCGCTGTCACCTTTTGTCCACTTTGGGCAAGCAGCTACTAAAGTGTTGAGATATTCACTTTTGGTTGTTATCTGACACCGGCACAAATCCTTTGGGCAGTAAAAAAATCACCTTTTAGGAGAATCGAACCTACACGGTAGGTTTGTTCTGAGCAGCTCTTACCGAACTATCTGCCTCTCTCGCTCTCTTTCCGCCTTCACCATCTCCGAATATTCCCTGAACGCGCTCTCAAATGCACATGTTTTAGTGACGCTTATTGCAAGGTAAAGTCAAAGATCCTACCTTCATAATTATCGTATAGTTTCCAAATCATAGATAGATACGCAGTATGACATTTTGAATAGTAACGTTTCAACTTATCCTTATTTAATAAGCAGCTGTCTGCAACCTACTGTAATCCTCCTCTTCCTAATTTTGAGTATTTATTTTTCCCTTATGTGTTAAAATAACCTCTGGTATGCGTTTAAAACACTACTTTCGTTTCGCATTTACTGGTATTCAATCAGTATTAACATAGTCGTCAGTATGATTATACTCAGTTACATTTTTTAAGGAGGGAGTGAGGACTGCAGATACTGGAGATCAGCGTCCAAGAGTATGGTGCTGGAAAAGCACAGCCGGTCAGGCAGCATCCGAGGAATAGAAGAGGCGACGTTTTGGGGCAGAAGGGCTTTATGCCTGAAAAGTCGACTCTCTGCTCCTCGGATGTTGCCTGACCGGCTGTGCTTTTCCAGCAGCACACTCTTCAACAATTTTTAAAAGCCAATCCTGCATTTAAGTAGAAAAGGGAAATGCCGCTAAATGGGCAGCGTTAGGTCCGAACTTACACAGAAAAACGTTGAATTAAATGATACATGAAGCATCCGAAATAAGAAAGTAGGAACTTCATAAAGAACTCACCGAAAGGACGAGCCCGAAAGAATGGGAGACGGCGGCACACAAGACTAGAGACAGACAGAGGACACTGGCGAATCGCGGCATCTGAAAGCAGAGGGGAAGAAAAAAACAGCACATTTCCTACAGACATATCCCAGAGAAAAAGAGAACATCATTTTAAGACAACAACGTAAATTGAAAATTATAGGTCTGACTATTGTGATCTTAGGAGAAAGTGAGGACTGCAGATGAAGAAGGGCTTATGCCCGAAACGTCGATTCTCCTGCTCCTTGGATGCTGCCTAACCTGCTGCGCTTTTCCAGCAACACATTTTTCAGCTATTGTGATCTTACCCTGTTTTTCCTCTGAGTATTTTCTTCTAAATTCGACGATGTGATGTTACTGCTTCTATTGGTTGAAGCCCCGAGTATTGCTGAAATAACAATTTTGTCTCTTGACGAGAGCAATGTCTATCATCGCAGAAGTTATTGCAGAGAGTGCAGCGGGCTGTGTATTTATATGCGAAACCAATCGGATCATCAATCTTTCTTCAGCGTCACGAGCTCTATTTTCTCTGTATGTCACCCCCATTAGATCGAAAATTACACCAATTAAATGAAATATACTTTTAGGTAATTTGGCTGCAGATAGACACGAAGCAGATAATTACATTTGACGAGTGCACTGTCCCAAAGGCTGGCTGCCCAACGCGTAAATTGCCTGGTGTCCGTTAGCTACGAATTGCCACATCTGACTTTGAATCAAACACTTTGTTTCCATGAGTATTAAAATTATTTTCTATCCTCTTCAGAACTTTATATTTGCCGCGCGTGACATGTACACTTTCTAAATATTACAAAAATGTTAGCTCTCCTTTCTCAGAATTAGATTATCAGAATTTTTTTTTCTCTTCCCCATGACGGGTGAACCGACATTGCAGCTCAAAATATGTGATTTCAATTCTTTTAACCCTGGATATAATTGGATATAAAAGCACGTTGTTCCATGTCATTACTTATTTCCAGAGTTGTAAATACAGGCCGTTATCTTAAGCTGGTCACAATTTCTGTTGTAATCAAGGTTTACTGCCTCAGAAACATCTTTTCATTCGGTTGCGGAGTTGGGCAATTTTAAAATTTGAATGATGGCCGTGTACAACCCAGGCTCATAGTCCACAGTAAATTAGGTCTACAAAGCAGTAGTATTTAGATGACACCAAATTTATGGACTCAAAACTTTTGAAAGTTTTAGGTAAAAGGAACTACTGAAGAAGATGTGAAACTTCACTCTTAAGGTTCTGAAAAAAAAGAATGTGCAATCATCCTGGAGTTCAGCATAGTAGGAGTTTGTGTGTTGAAGATCACTCACGGAGTTCACCTTGCTGCACGTTGTTTATTGTAGTTATAGATAATGATGACAGAAGCTCCAACTCCTTTTCTACCACACGGCTGAGGAGGAATCACTCCCACTCTTGTATTGGAAAGATTCGGAGGTTGACAACAACTTATTTAGCTGGATTTTGACCATCAAATGGAACTCTGACTCAATGGCAGAGACCCTGTCCATTGTACCACAAAACTTCCACTAGGGATCCAGTCGTATTAAAAATGTAAAGCTTAAAACAGCTGTACAGAATTCATCCATATTACAGTAAGAATTTGTTTTGGTATAGTTGTTCATGTCCTCAGAATGTCTTGAAGCCATTTATTAGATTAGATTACTTACAGTGTTGAAACAGGCCCTTCGGCCCAACAAGTCCACACCGCCCCGCCGAAGCGCAACCCACCCATACCCCTACACATCTGCCCCTTACCTAACACTACGGGCAATTTAGCATGCCAATTCACCTGACCTGAACATCTTTGGACTGAGAGGAAACCGGAGCACCCGGAGGAAACCCACGCAGACACGGGGAGAATGTGCAAACTCCACACAGTCAGTCGCCTGAGGCGGGAATTGAACCCGGGTCTCTGGCAGCAGTGCTAACCACTGTGCCACCGTGCTGCCCATTTACATCCAATTCAATTGTGTTATGATCAGGTGAGGAGGGGTGATCTGCTTCTCTCAGTTTATTCTCTTCTTGGTTAGCCACAACATTTTTAAAAAGAATACAGTGTAATTAATTAGATCAAAATTAAGGAGTAAAATGCAAGGTTTTCTTGAGTGAAGGAATATTCTTCTTCGGCTACAACAGTTTAACCATACATATCCTGGCGCAATTTTAATAGAGGGACAGAAAGGGAGAATTGCGTGAGACTGAATATAGACAGGGAATGCAGCTTTGCATCCTAAGATTTCTCCCAGTGACCTGACCGACATTATTCTTAAAACAGCTACACCAGAGGCATGTGGCTCTTCATGGGAACTTCTTGGAGATAAATTGTGCGGTACTTAAACTATCTTTAGTTTCCTGGTTGCTCAAAATCCTTCTTTTTAAATTTATTATCTGTGCCTATGTGTTTGATGTCACCTCTTTTTAATCGTTCTCTTTCGCTCATTCTTCCGCTCAAGAAAATCTTGCACTTTGACTCCCTAATTTTGATCTAATTAATTACCTTTTGCTTAAAGGATAATGGCTGTGTTCTTTAAAAAAGTGTTATCACCATCCAAGAGGAGGATAAACTGAGAGAAGCAGATCATCCCTTCTCACCGTGTGTCGTATCCCGAGAATGAGACCCAGGTTCAAGTCCCACCTGCTAGAGAGGTGTGCAATTATATATCTGCACAAGTTGATTCGGGGCGGGGGAGGTCAGACTGCGCAAGAGTTAACATGACGACGTTTCTTTTCAAAGGTGCTGAATGTTTACTTCCAATATTTTCTGAAATTATTTCAGATATTCAGGGGAACTAGATTGGGGTGGGATATCCGTTTGGCATGGACGAGTTGGACCGAAGGGTGAGTTTCCGTGCTGTATATCTCGATGACTCTGAGTCTAAACCTTAAAGAAAATCCCATGTGATGTTCGAGACCATGGGCGGCACGGTGGCACAGTGGTTAGCACTGCTGCCTCACAGCGCCAGAGACCCGGGTTCAATTCCCGCCTCAGGCGACTGACTGTGTGGAGTTTGCACGTTCTCCCCGTGTCTGCGTGGGTTTCCTCCGGGTGCTCCGGTTTCCTCTCACAGTCCAAAAATGTGCAGGGTCAGGTGAATTGGCCATACTAAGTTGCCCATAGTGTTAGGTAAGGGGTAAATGTAGGGGTATGGGTGGGTTTCGCTTCGGCGGGTCGGTGTGGACTTGTTGGGCCGAAGGGCCTGTTTCCACACTGTAATCTAATCTAATCTAAACCATGTGACAGCGAGGCGAGCGCGCGTCCTGCAGTCGAGCCGCACGTGCAGTCCCGCACTTCGTTCAAACGTAGTTGGTATTCGGAGCGCGTGGCTTTAAGTGAACTGCCGGCACGGGAGTCCTTAACCGGGGGGGTGCGGCGGTAGTCATGGGGGTGGCGCTCAACGGAACGTGGGACTTATCGTGGCGCGTTGTTACTAAAGGCGACGACCTGTTGAACATGACCAGCTGGGACTTTGAAGAATTTCGAAGGAACAGTTTGAAGAAGAATATGCATTTCAGAAGAGACGTCGCCAAAATCTTGGGTGAAAATCTTCCGCATGTCATTCTGTTCATCTTTGGAACCTTTCTATTCGGAGGTAAAGTCACGATCGTTTTGTAGGCCACAATTTACATCAACGAGAGATGGAGATGGATGAGTCGAGTTTGTGCATCATAGTCACGGTAATTTTGGTAGGGGATGATTCAGTGCCGCGTCAAGGGTGGAAATCTGATTGGAAAAGTTCGATAATGGAATTTGAAGAAATGGCTGATATATATGTACTTTTAGATCTTCTATATTGTACCCAGTAGACTTTTAGATAAATTCATGTATATTGAGTTAAGAGCTGAGCACAGAATGGCTGTAAACCTGGCTATGAAACAGAAAGGAGTAGGTTTAAAGGTTGGTTGCCGAGACTGGCGGAAGGTGGGATATGGTACTGTATAGGGATCATTGTTGGAACGACATTCATAATTTTAAAATAAATAATTTGGATTCCATAATCTGAAGTACTATGACAAAATCCAAGGAGAGGTTTATAAGTTTGTATAATTAACATCCTTATAAGTGTGAGGGTGCATTTTGGTAGGAAAAATAAGGAAGCTGTCTGTTACTTAGAAAATAAGAAATTAAATGTGCAAAAGAGTAAAGGGATCTGGGGGTACACATTAGCAAATCATGAAATAATGCTACAGGTTATTAAATCAAATCAAAAATGCAAGAACTGTTGACTTCATTTCTAGAATAATAGAAATTGAAATTGTCGAGTTACATTAAACTGTGATGTAGGCCCTTACTAACATCATACTTAAAATACTGTGCCAAGTTTAATCTCTGTTGTACAAAAGGAAAAGAAGTTTGAAAAAATTCTAAAAATGCATATACAAGGATGATATCAGAGCTGAGAGGGTACACCCATCTGTTTTGGGTTGATTTATCCAGAAAAGTCATGAAGGGTTTCATAGTGCTGATATAGGTGGACTTCAGGAAGGCATTTACTAAAGGCTTACCAAGAAGTTAGAAACTCATGGAATTAAAGGCAGTTTGGCGGGATGGATTTGCAGTTGGTTCATTGACAGGTTGTGAAGAGTACCAGATTGATGCTTTTGAGACTGGCACATGGTTTCCATAAGTATTTCTCAAGATTCATTTCTAAGTCAGTTACTTTTCAATTCTTATTAATGACCAAGACCAGGTGTCAGCAACCATTTTTATCTGAAGGTTATTCTTTTTAAAAATGCCTAAAATGAGCATTATAGGAATCTCAAACTGAAAATTTGACATTCCTGAACCAAATGTTTGGCGACTTGTCAAATGTCTTGTAGAATGCATAATCTGCATATTTAATTCAATGCTACATTTTAAATGTATCATTACAAAATGATCTAACTCTTCATCATTGCATTTGTACTGTGTTTGCTTTTTTATGTCGTAATGTTCCTTTTATAATCACGATGATTAAGGTGCATACAATTAAAAGCATTTTGTAGGTTATGGATTCTTAGTTTAAAAAAAAACTCAATTCATATTCAGAATAATTTAAATTATGAAGCACAACAAATAATAATGGTTGCAACCATAAAACCTGTTGGGTTTATGGGCTACCTGATGTTAAGGAGTATTAGTAGCCTGGCAGTCATTTCCGAGATGTCTTTGGTGTAGGGGGGAGTGGCTAGAGTTTCTGGACACGTTTTGTCGTCTTGTTTGGGTTTGTTGCTGAGAAATCCCCTATATCAGACATCATGGAAATGACTGCCAGACTACTCAGACCCCTTGGCATCAGGGTAGCCCACAAACCCACCGACACACTAAAACAGCAGCTAATGAACTTGAAAGACCCTATACAGACAACAAGCAAAACTAATGTTATTTACAAAATACCGTGCAAGTACTGTAACAAACACTACATTGGACAAGCAGGCAGAAAACTAGCCACCAGGATACATAAACATCAACTAGCCACAAAACAATATGACCCTCTCTCACTAGTATCCTTACATACAGATGAGGAAGGACATCACTTCGACTGGGACAACACATCCATCCTAGGACAAGCCAAACAGAGACACGCACGAGAATTCCTAGAAGCATGGCATTTCAACTGGAACTCTATCAACAAACACATTGAGTTAGACCCCATCTACCACCCCCTGAAAAAAAAACAGGAAATGACATCACCACAGGAAATGCCATCACCAATCTAAAGAAACCCAAACATATAAATAGAAAGCAGGAATTATCAACAGTGCTTCGCCTGGAGTCCCACTGAAGATGTTACCTAGTAGGGTAACGAAACATCTGGAAATGAACCTTCCAGCTCAGTGAGCAAACCTACATACAGAACCTCAACCTGAGCTACAAATCATCTCAAAGTTCGCTTTTTGTATGTATATACATTCAAACAGA